>NC_061780.1:26980343-27172843 GCF_022458985.1 Mugil cephalus | reverse complement strand
AACCACATCCCATAATGACATCCTGGTCAGGTTTACCTTGGAGGAGGAGAGGACGATGCTTTTAGCCGTCTGAGGTCCGGTGAACACTTGAATCTCTTCAATGACCCGAGGACCCTGATCCAACAAAGCCACTTTGTGGAGGAATCCAGACTCTGAGGATGATAAAGAGTTTCATCACCTTAGTGACACAAGTTTCTGAGACCCCTCCTCAACAAAACATAGAATTTATCAAGATTTGGGTCTCATCATCTGCCCCCCGGTGGATTTGTTCATACTCTGCAGCCAGCAGCTTGAAGCAGTCGTTTCCAAAACTATCAGTGTCACAAAGTACAGTGTGTTTTTGTACCACATCTCACCTGTGAGCAGGAAGAGCATGGTATACTGTTTATGATTGGCCGCCCGCGTCCTCATCACGGCCACACGGCTGTAATGTTTGTCTGATAAAAGAATCGGACGATTTTCAACCGGGTTCACGCCACCATTGGTCAGGAAACTCTTCTTCACCTCTTCTAGTACAGAATCTGGAGCGCTACCTTGTCCACACTGTCAGGAGAACATGGATGGTGGAAGAGCCGTTCAGTAACATCTGATTAGTATGAAAATAGTTTAAATGGTGGTTTGAATAAAGGACACTGAGGAAATTGGTGAGAACAAAAGTGGAACTAGCATTTAACCCTGAGGGACACCCTTTCATCAGTTATAGGCCATTTTTAGCCACAATCTGATTTAATTAGAGCTGATATGTGTATGTTTAATTTGGAACTGGAAATACAAACTAAAAATAGGGATGTAGGCAACAACAACAACAACAAACACTGAACGCTTTTTGTTCCTGGAGATTAATCTTCCAGAGAGGGTTAGAGAGTTTATGGCAGCGTTGGAGGACCAGAACATTTCTAGAGTAGAGAATAAAGGTACGAGCTGCCCTCTCCACATTCACTCTGACTGAAAGATTTATTGGACTGAATCCAGTCAACTCTAGGAGAAGACAAGGACTTTAGGAAGCTACAGGAGAGCGACTCTAGGATATTTAACATCAGATCAGGACGTCGGTACTAATAAAAACATGTCTTAACATGTCGCTCTGATTTCAGGATCAGGACTTTTCATCATGTTATGATTGTGACCTCCTCACCGTTCCCAGGTGGCCACGATTTTGCACCAGTTGTTCCCACTTCTGTGCGTTGTAGGACAAATACGGTCCAGCAAACACTCTCCTGATGTCCTCCAGCTTAAAGGCACAGACTGCAGACTCTGAAACACCAGACCTGAGAGGAACCAGACAGATGTCAGTTCAAAAGCTCCACAATGATTATTCAGTTCAATTAAATCCTTTCTCCACATCCTGTGGTGGTGGAGGAGATGTTAGTCTGGAGGAGAAGATGTTAGTCTGGTGGAGAAGGGTCAAATCATTGGCTGCATCAAGCAGAGGAAACATCTAGAAACGACTAAAACTGGCTTTATTTTAACCTTTATTCCAGACTGGAAGGACAGTGGAGAACCATGGTCTACCAGGAAGAAATAAATCCTGATTGATGGAGAAACGTTTGGAAGAAAAGCAGCAGTAGAACTCAGGGCTGTGTTTAATAGTGGAAGGAAGAGCATTTCACACCATGGACAATGTGAAGGGAACTCAAGGGACTGAACACAAAACCACTGATCAGGGAGGACAACCGGGAAAAAAGGCTCCAGTCTGATAGGGAGCAGCACAAAGACTCGACATGGAGGAAGGTCATGAGATCTGATGGGTCCAGACTGACCCTGGTCCAGACTGACCCTGGTCCAGAGTGATGGGGCAACAGGGGGAGAAGCTTCTTATCAAAACAATGTAACAGTGAATGCTGCTGTAATCAAAGCTGAATATTAGAGTCCTTAGTTTTTGGCCAGGTAGTGGATTTCATGCTTGGATGCCGCTGCTCGTCTATTATTAACTTACCACTGTGTGGTGAAGACACCGTAAAACAGAGTCTCTGAGGAGTCGCTGCCCTCTGGTGGCTGGAGGGTGAACACATCCTGGAGATTGTTGAAGGGAAGCTGACTGGGAGGCTTGCACAGCAGAGATGCTTTGGCAAAAGACGTCCACTTCTTCTGCAGAATTCTCAGTCCGCCAACGTCATCCTGTGGAACCCAGACAGCTCTAATGTTGTTATATATTCACGGTCACGTTCAAGCCATCAGAAACTCTTCCGTGTGTTGATTGTCACCTTGCAGACTTGAGCCACTCTGGGAATTTGTAGCTTGTTTGTGAATTTGAACTCTTTGCCAACTTCAGTAAAGAAGAAGTAGAGTTTGCTTTCATCCTGGTCGATTGACGATTTGACAAATACTGGCTCTGAAATACAGGAAGTGATGACAGAGGTATTGAAGCACAACGTTGAGAAAAGAGATCTGAGAACAAATGATGTGTTTAGTGACTAATGGGGGGGGGGTATATGATAGTAAATAATCTCTTAAAAGAATCATAACCATGTTCCTGGAAGTTTGTTTTGCCTTTATGCGATCATACCACCAGTTTTATTTATTTAACAATGACCAAACGTCAGTGTTAGGACTTGATGGACTGTTTTAGTCAAAGAGGAAATGAATCATTGCAGACAGAAATCAGGAAGTGTTAAAGCCTCTCTGCTGAGTGGCTCTGTCTGTAAAGTGAGGTCTGTAGAATGTAACTCCTTCGAGAACAGCATTTATGACCTACTTCCAAGTGCTGACCGACTCACTTCTTCTGATATTTCACTGCCAGTATTTTGATGCTTTCAACATTTTTTTTTCTTATTCTGCAGGTAAAAAGCGTTATGTAAGCGGCTACAAATATCCTCCAACACAGGTACAAATCAATCCCAGAACTATGAGGACTGACTGGAGGAAACCCAGTTAATCCAGTTTCTCTGTTCTGACATTTTCTTTTAGAGTTCAGTGGTAGAATTCACAGTTCATTGGTCCATCAATGATGAGCAGATGCAGCCACAATATCACAAACGGTTGCACAAGAGATATGATGGTGTATGATAGGTACGGTAAAAACCATCTACTTCCTGCTGAGGTTATTCAGGGCAGATAATACTGTGAGGATGAAGCTCTTGGCAAATCGTGCCCTTTTGCAAGTTATTTGTACAACATATGTTGTGAAATTCAGACTGAGACAAATCCCTGATTTATTTCAGTTAAACCAGGAACTGAACCACGCCTGGGTCTCCTCACATTGATGGAAACACTTGTGGACACATGGACTCAGATTAAATCCTAGAGGAGCTCCTCTCTGAGATGGAATATTGGCTCATTTTCCTGGATACTCATGTGTTGTGCAGTTTGAGTGTTTCACAACAAATAACTAATGCACCAAATATCTGCAGTTTTCTTTATGAAGATCCAAGAACTCTGGCATATTAATATTGTGTTGTAATGTTCTGCAGCAATGCTTTTGACACATTCATTTGTACTTCCTCTTCTTTACTTCCCCTCTGTCTACCACTCACCACAACGCTCACAGTTTTGCAGTTAAACTATCAGAGAGTTAATAAACTAAAACCCAGCTGAAGTCACGCTCTAAGCAGTCTCTCACCCTCCAGTAAGCTGGATGACTCCAGGCTGACGTCTTGGCGGCCATCTTTGCTGAAGAAGCGAGACAGCTGTGGTTCACCTCCTCTGAAGTTGGAGGTTGTGGCGGTGAACAACTCACCGTCTGCAGGACAACAAACAAAACAAGCTTGTGTTTAAAGGCACGTAGGATAGAAACATGCTTGGTGAATAGACTGAATCTCCACAGCTGACTGACCGCTGGTGATGGCGGCGTTCCTCTCAAAGGGGTTGAATGGACAGCGACCTTTAGCTCCATCATAGTGAACTATAGAGAAGCTCTCGGTGTCCTGAGGAGACAAAGAGAAACCGAACTGTAACACATTATGTCTTAGTCCAAAGACGAAATAAACCAGGTCTATCTCCAGTCTCTAGAAACACCATAGAGCTCACATGTTCTCCAAAGGCTCTAGTGAAACAGAACCAGGTCCAGTCTCCATCTGGACATTAGGATCAAACCAAAGAACCCAAAGTTCCTCCACGTTGGGTTTTTACCTCTTAAAGTGAATCTGGCTCCAAAATGCTACTGATTCACTACAGGAGGCAACGTTCACACAATTCAACCTTTGGACATTTTATTTCTCCTGGACGTCATCACATTCTACCATTGAGCTCATTATACGATCCAGAAGAAGATGGATGTTAGATATTATTTCAGGTCTTGTTCACTATAAAATGGAGTCTGATTCTGTCTGTCCAGTCACCGTGTGGTGGATAGTTGATGTAGAATTGTGTGGATAGACTCATGAAAGGTTGTTAATAAAAGAGAATTATTCTTTCATTCTGTGTGGGCTTACAATGTGGGCGTCATGAGGTCTGTAGGCGTAGCTGCCACAGGCGTACAGATGGGTGGAGTTTAGCGTCTGCAGCACCCGGACAAAGTTTGGACAGTCGACCTGCAGACAGACAGAAACATGAATTAAAACATTACTATATGTTTTTATCTGAAGCTCAGTGTGGTGTCTCCGTTTATCTCCATCTTGGCAATGACTAACTCCAACTAGCTCACGGCTAATTCAAAGACAGGTGGAATGTAACTTGGCTAATTAGGACAGCGGTGTGTTCATAGTTACCGTTGGATTCTTCCCTTTACGTTGACATTCGTTTATCTCATGGTCAGTTGGACTCCACTCCACCTGAACAAAAGACACAGAACTACAATTAGCCGGGAGGCTAGGAAGCTAGGAACAACTACTATTAACTGGGAAGCTATGAGGATCTAATATTAGCTGGAAGGCTGGGAAGCCAGGAACGGCTAACATTAGCTGGGGACTAGGAAGAACTAACAAGTCTCATTAGCTCACCATCTTCTTTAATTGGATGTCTTCGCTCTGGCTGATGTCCAATGAGAGGACAGCGTTTTCTGCCCCAACGTACAGGGTGGAGCCATCGTTGCTTAGCAACAGTGTGGTGGTGTTGTGGACATCTGGGAGGCTGAAGTGGACGAGAGGTCTTTCTGCAGAGTCTGAACAAACATTAACATTACATTTCTGTCTCCCTGGAGACGTCTCTCACCTTTTTATTTCGGTCTCTGCATGTTCATTGTGTTAACACCTGTCGGTAACTTCATGCACCTTTTCTCAGAATGGTTTCTCCCTTTTGAACCATGAACCTAATTGTGGTTCTACTGTCTTAAACCAGATGAAGAGATGTGAAAACCCAAGAATAAATAACAACAAGATGTCTCGCTTGAGTCAGCTGACCGGACCTGAAGACGAAGCTGTTTCCTGTTTCTGATGGCGAGGTTTTCAAAGATTCACGTTTAAAAAGGATGTGGTTCTCAGACGAAGCCTGAGCTCCGAGAAAGAAGACGACATCTGACAGTAGAATGGGCTGAGTATGACGATAAAGTTGTTATTTAAAGATTGAGATCAGAGATTGAGCCACATCTCGAAGCTGAAAAATGTTTCCACAGATGAGTCACGTTAGTTTAGAATAAAAAAAGATTTAGAACGTTTGTTGGGTCAAGTGGAGGCTCCTTAGAAAAGCTTAGCACATGGGCAGTTTGTAGCTCCTCCTAGCATCCCAGCTAATAACTTTTCCTAGCTTTTCCAGCTAATAGTAGCTCTTCCTAGCTTCCCAGCTATCACCAGCTCATTCTAGCTTCCTAGACTTTAAGCTAACAGTTGCTTATCCTAGTTTCCTGTCCTCCTAGTTAATAGTAGCTTTCCCTAGCTTTCCAGCTAACAGTAGCTCTTCCTAGATTTAAAGCTAACAGTAGCTTTTCATATCTTCCTATATACCAGCTAATATTAGCTCTTTCGTGCTTCCTATCCTCCCAGTTAATGGTAGCTTTTCCTTTTCTAGCATCCTCATTAATATTAGCTCTTCTTAGCCCCTAGCTAATAGTAGCTTTCCCTAGCCTACCCGTTAATGGTAGCATGTCCTATTGTTCCAGCATCCCAGCTCATAGTAGCTTTAATAAGCCTCCTAGTCTCCAAGCTAAAAGTAGCTCTTCCTAGCTCCTGTTTTTCTTTTGGAATGACGGATGCAGACTACTGCCACCTGCTGGTATGAAGAGTTGTTTCCTCTCAATGTGTGAATGCTAAATCTAGTTTTTCATGTTTTTTATGAATTAGCGAAGAGATACAGGAAGTTAAACCACATGTTGACATCTTTGTGCCTTTGCATTTTACATTAAATTAAAATAAAACAAGACAAAGTTAAATTAGTGAAAAGCTGCAGGTGAAAAGAAACAGGATTCAACTTCATGATTAATTCATCAGGAACAAACCGATGAGGAGAAACATCAGCATGGAGCGAGACGATCCTTTAACCTTCATTTATCTTCTGACTGTTCTCCAGACACACAAACACTGAACTCACCGAGGAGGAAGGAGGTCCGTGGAGGAGGAGGAGGAGGAGGAGAGGCTGTGGAGCTCAGGTCCAGTCCGAGGAACATGAGGAGGAAGAGGAGGAGGACTGAAGCCATGATGGGAGACGACGGCTAAAACACGACGATTTTCCTCTTGAGTCAAGTCTCAAACTGAGAGGAGAAATGTCTCGGCCACAGCTTCCTCCTCACAGCGGTCTGAGGTCGGGGGGGAGGAGAGAGGAGGGTTTGGGGGAGGAGAAGAAGCACATCATCAGCAAGCATGTGATAAGGAGATAATGCTTTGGTTATTGGTTCAATGTGAAGGAGGTTAGAGGCCAGCTTTCTCCTGGAGGCTGAGAGAAGTCGTGCTTCCTCTTTTCTGTCGTCTCTGCGGCTGTAAATTACAAAATAATTATAATAAGAAGCTCCTTCTAACCGTCACTGTTGATTCTTCCTCATTTCTCTTCTTGAGAGACAGCTGTGACAGCCCCTTTGGTTAACATTAGTCACATCTTTTTAACGATTTACTTTAATAAATTTAATATGAAAAGCCTGCCCCCTAGTGGATTTATCCAGGAGCTACAGTCAATAAATTTTGGCAGCCCTTTCCAAAATGGCTGCCTTCATGGGACTTTCATCTAGTTCACAAAAAGTTATGCTAAGAATATAAAATATGTTGCTGCTGATATTTTAATATGAATTACTGAATCAACATCTAATCACTTCATACTTTATGTTACAGTAAAATCAAATATGATACAGCAGCTACTAATTTAATTGGGGCAGGTGGGGGACTGGAAGACGCAACGCAAAAACTACAGTTCCTCTAACGTCCACTAGAGGCTCCACCAGATAAATCTCCACATTAAATCAACAGGTCTGCTCCCAGTAAACCCAACAACTACATACGTACAATATCACACTTAATGTGCATGTGTGTATATATAATATATACATATTTATATACAGATTTTGTTTCCAATCCTAACTACATGTACATATACGTACATTTCCTTTACGTATACGTGCTGTTTTTACCCTGTCTGCGTCTCCCTGACAACAGATGTGTGAAGAAATAGAAACATTTACATTTATAAACCACTTTCTATGTCTCCGCTGCAGATCTCATCTCATCTTATCTCCTGTTACATGTTTCTGCTTCTAAAACTGTTGTAAAAATGTTTTTAGGACTCGTCTGTTCAGATCAAACATTAACATTAAAGTGCTGCAGGATTAAGGGGGCGTGGCCTGTTTGACCTTTGACCAGCTGGAAGTCAGAGACAGAGCTTCATTCAGAACCACTTTTCATTTCTGAGACTTTTATTAGAAACGTGTGTGAACAGTTTAATGTCTACGTTTGACAAAATAAAAACTACAAATGGTTTCTTTTAATCCACAAAGCGTGAAGCTTCTCAAACAGTCTCACAGCTCCAGTCTTTTAGCTCCACGTGGTTCTGGTCCAGCTTCTCTTTGGCGTTAGAAACCGTTCGTTCCTCATAGAAATCTCAAGGCAAATAAAATAAAGATAAACCTGATCCGGGTTAAAGGCGTCGAAGCAGCCGGTGAAGATCAGGACGAGGTCTCGGGTTTCCAGCGGTTTCTTGGTCACAGATGTTGGAGCACTGATCAGCCATAACATTATGACCACCTGGTCCTGGTCTCTGAAGGTGTTCTGTGACGTCAGCATCTGATCCTTTAAGTCCTGCTTCAGGTTGAGAGTCTCCACGGATCAGACTAGCTGGTCCTGGACTGGACTCAGATCTGGTTCCAGGGGGTCCATCAGGGAATCCTGTCTTCATGAGAAGGTGGAGCTACGAGTCAAAGGAGAGGTCTCATCCTCTCCTACCCAGAATGCACCCTGGGGTCATGTGACCACCAGGTTAGATCCATCAGAACCAGAATCATCTTCCTCCAGGTCTCCCTGGTCCAGTTGTGAGATTCCATCAGAGGTCCTCCTTCATTGGATCACTGTAGACCAGGATCAAGTTCTTTCTTCTTCTAACATCAATAACATCAACTCTGAGGGTGAAATGTTCAACTCTCGGTCTAATGGATCCACACACTGTCAGTGGTCATAATGTTATGGCTTATAAAAATATTTAAATGAAAAGAATTTAACAGCAACTTGAACCAAGAATAAAATCCCAACGAGACAAAAAGTCAAACTCTTAAAGAATAAAGTTTTTTTTCAGGGAAACGAGCGACAGCAAAGAATTCTGGGAAAAATTCATTCATTCATTCAACCTGCAGAGGAAAGAGAATGAACGAGTAGCTTCACTGATTCATCTCCAACCTTCAAACAAGTCTTTTAAAGGATTCATGAGTTCATCAAAGACGACTCAGCTCTTCAACGAAAATAAAAATGAAAATAAAATCCGATCTGGACCAAGTCTCTGATCACAGGTTTGATTCCCGTCCTAAAGGCACTGGACCTCCTGACAGCAGGGGGCGCTATGATAATGTGACAGGTCTGAATCCTGAGCGATGGAAACAGAGTCTTCATCATCTTCATCATCTTCAGAGAGGAGGCGAGGACTGGACCTGGGGGGGCGCCATGGGTCGACTCGGAGGAAGAGGAGGTCGCCTAGAGAGAGAGAGAGAGAGGGAGGGGGCGGGGCTTAATTATTAACGAGCTTCACATTAAAGTCTGAGCGTTGGTCTGATCTATGATTCTTTATTAGAGTGAGAAACGTTCTGGGTTCAAATCCTGGACGTGTCCTGCTGAGACTGGTTCATTACAGCCTGATGGGTTCAAATCCCAGTGAGGAATCAATAAATGTTGTTGTTTTTCTGAAATACTGACTTTGTGTAGCATCAGATTTAAAACTAAAATGTGCCACTGACTCCCAGTAAAACCACATTATTCAGCCTCTCGGTCATGACTCCACACAAACATTCATTCTACAGTTTTAGGGTTTTAATCACGTCAGTGTTGAGTTGTCACAGAGGATAGTAAGTTTAATTCTGATGCCACAGAAACATTGATAATATAATCAAGTCAATATTTTACATAACCTCTAGTGTCTGTGCGATGTTCAAAGTCCTGACCTCAATCCAATGGAAACATCAGCTGCTGAGAGGAAACCAGCAACATCTCAGAGCTGAAGCAGCAGCATCAGATTCCTCCACATGTAACAGTGTGTTTCAGTTCTGTGTGACTTCACAATGTTTTGTGTCATTTTTATTCAGAAATGGAAGTAGAACGTAAAAACTTTGAAGAGGAACTGATCTGAGGAGGCGCTTCCTCGTGTTTCGTATCCTGTTCTATTAGTGATACGTTCAATATATTTAATCTCTGGGTAACACTTTCTATGAAGGTTGTATTTATAATGCCCTATGAATACACTCATAATGTTTTATAAGGTGTCTATAAAGCATTATCATGGTCATTATTACCATCTATACATATTCACAAGTCGTTATAACTAACTTCATGATGCATTATGACAACTGGTTATGAATGATTATAATTTTAATCTGAATAGTGCATTATAAATATGTCAATATCTGCCTAGTCACTTGTTAGTTTTATAATGCATCATAACTACTTTGCTAAATGTGTATAGTGATGCATAATGACTTTTGACTTCGCCTATAGTGCTTTATATCTGTAGTTATAAGTATATGTAATAAAGTTATAATAATTCTATACATCTCCCTACAGCACACTGTTATAAACAGCCATGCAATATCATAAGTGCTATTTGTCAGCGCTAAGTAAAGTGACAAGAATATGACACTATTATTGACAGATATAAGTTACTATGAGTAATTAAAAGGTGCAATGAACTAAGTCCTGAGTCTGGCATCTATTATAATCATTCGTAACCAGTTGTCATAATGCATCATGAAGTTGGTTATGATGACTTGTGAATACGTATAGATGGTAATAATGACCATTATAATGCTTTATAGACACCTTATAAAACATTATAAAACAGCATTATAAACACAACCTTCATAGAAAGTGTTACCAATCTCAGTTAACAAATGTGTAGATTAATCAGCGGAACAAACAGTAACGAGAGGACGAGCGTCACATGAAACAAAAGCTAGACAGTTAAACGGCGCCTGTATTTATTTCAGTGGTGTGTGAAAGGTGTCATGTCAGTGTGGGTGCTTTTAGCAGCGGTTTCTGTTCATCAACATTAGCAGCAGGAAATCACACTCTGATTCTTCAGCAATAGTTTACTGAACTTACAACTTCCTGTTTGTCGTATGTGTGAAAACTGAACGTGTCCCGAGTCGTTTGACGGCGGCGCCACAGAGAAGAGACTCAGACGCTGGTCGCTAACTTTTAAACGTAGACTTTTACAGATGTAGGTTTTTATTGAGATATTTAGGTTTTGCTCTTTTCTCGGTGGAGTTGAAACACAACATGCGTCAGTTATTATTTTTGTGAATTGTCGTCACGGTCGTACCTGTTGGGGATGAAGGAGGAGGTGGAGGAGGAGGAGGTGGAGGAGGAGGAGGCCGGTGCGACGGCTCCGTGAGGTGGAGGTTTTGCAGCGTAGCCCGGGTGAGGCGGGAGGTGGGGGTGTGAGGGCGGGGCCAGAGGGCGGGGCTTCACGGGCACCACAGGTTTGAGTGGAAGCGAAACCTGAAAAGACAAAGTCAAAAATGAATCTTGTCATTTTTTTTATTTAGTCTGAAGTCGGTCTGTGTGTTTTTAATGTTTCAAGTTTGACTTTAAAACCAAAAACAAATGTCTCAATGTCTCTCTGGTCCAGGACGTCGTCTCCATCTGGAAACACTGGTCCAGGTTTACCTGGTCTCTTCTTCTTCTTCTACAGAAACTTCTGCTTTAAACCTGCGTTCACTCCTTTACTTTCCTTTTTTAAGCTGAAAATCTATTTTTTATTTATTATATTTTAGAGTCTAAAACCAAACTTGAAATACCAAAAAGTCATCAAACCCTTTGACAAACACTAAAAACTAAGAAAATCTCACAAATAAAACAGTCACAGTTGTTAAATGATTATTTCCTGATTAACACGTTTCATTCGTTACCTGTTAATCACTGAGGAACCTTTTGATTCAGGAAACCTGAGTCAAACCAAACGCCCCATGTTCATTTGTGTTCCTGAACGCCTCGTGGTTATGTTCACAATCACTCGCTGATTTCTCACCAGGTTACATGCTACAATGCTACATGCTAACAGCTAGCGGCGTGCAGGAGCAGCGTACCTGTGCAGGTGAGACAGGATCAGGGGGGAGTGGCTTGGTGGGCGGAGCCGGGCGGCTCGTCGGAGGCTGGTGAGGTTAGTGCGGAGGAAGGAGGAGAGAGGAAGAGGAAGAGGAAGAGGAAGAGGAGAGCATGCCGCCATCTTTACTCACGTTTAGTTTCAATTTTACACCTTGAAACTAACTTTATGGAGGTTGAATGAACTCATTTAATCCTCCTGTTATTTATCGTTGGGCTCAATTTGACCACATTCAATGATTAACAGACTTTATTTCATTATCACATATAAAATGATGTGTGTGTGTGTGTGTGTGTGTGTGTGTGTGTGTGTGTGTGTGTGAGGGTTATTTATTTAAATAAACATAAAGAACCTGAGACAAAAACATGGGAAATGTTTTCGGCTTTGATCATTTTTTGGAGGTTTAAATTGACACCAATGATAAAAAGTGTTAGAAAATTAAAGGTGATAGATAAGAAAAATATATTGAAATAAAGACTCATGCAGTTTAACTTTAAAATTAAGAAATGAAAAATAAAAATCATGCTTTATTAGTGCGTCCTACAGAAACACAGACTCACATCTAAATAAATGAATATCAACCTTTTTATTTTTATGGTTCAGAAACACATATAAACTCCTCCGACCAGCAGGTGGCTGTACCTGGATGGGGGGGGTGGACGGGTCAGGGGGCAGAGGCTTGGTGGGGGGGGCTGGTCGCTGTTTAACCAACTGAAGCAGCCGAAACAAAAGTCAGAAGAAGAAGAAGAAGAAGAAGAAGAGGAAGAAGAAGAGGAAGACTGAGTCAGAGTCTGAAACGAATCTGAACTGAGAAATAACTTTTACTCTGAAGGAAAAGTTCAACAAGTTGGGAAATCGTCAAACATCTGGATCCTCCTCCAACCAACCAGAGACTTTTAAACTGATCAGCTGACTGTTCGATACCAGTTTCCTTTCTGAACACACACTAATGTGTCTGGTGAACCTGTTTCAGTTACACTGAGACACTTTAGCTGATTCTTTTATCTTCTTATATATTTTATGTAAATTGGACTGAACAGCTTTTTGTAACTTCTGTAATTCTTATTTTATTTTATTCTTACATCTATGCCTCATTCAGATTTGTGACTCCTTGGACAAAATCATTTCAATAAAATGATGTTGAATCTTGAACAAGACGTCAGAGTAATTTATTAACCTATTTTAAACTCTGAAGTGTATTGAGGTAGTGGCCTCATTTACTATAAAGCCGAAATAATACAACAACAGAAAAACCAAACAGAGACACAAAATATGTGAAGACGCTGCTTCAAACATTAAAATAACAAGACCATTAAAATAAATGATTGTTTAACTATGTAGAACTACTATAAAATAAAACCTTTCATCTTAACTGTGACCCTGTTCTCTCCATCATAAATGAGTTTAATCTGAGGAGTTTAGTTTCTTTCCACTGTTACTACGTCACCTCCAAAAACGGAAGTATCAAAAGTATCAGTATTTCAGTATCGATCTGCACATCACTGCTCTTCAGCCCCGCCCCCAAAGATCTGATTGATCCAGTAGATCTTCACTGGTTTGCTGGACTCTAGAGACCAGATCAGGGTTCACACCTGGACTCTAATCTGGACTCTGACCTGGACTAATCTGGACTATTCTGGATTTCTCAACGTGATGAACCGTTCCTAATGTTTTGACACCACATGTTTTCACGACTACTTTTTGCTACGACAAACGAGACCCAGACAGACGTGAAGCTGAGCTCAGGTGAGCTCAGGTGAGGTTTACCTGCGGCGGGGGTTTTAAGGCGGGGTCGGGGGGGAGTGGCTTAGTGGGCGGAGCAGGTCTGTCATGAACCTGATAGGAGAGAAAACAGGAAGCAGGCGAGGAGGAAAGATGGAAGGTCAGCGTGTTAAGGCGACGTTAACGAGAGGAGAAAAGAAACGAGTGGAGCCGTGAAACTTCCTCCATCACAACCAGCTCTAGTTTCACTTCATCTTTATGAGAAGCTCCTGCTCCTCGTTCTGTCTGCGCTCAGGAAACGCTGCTTTACTCAGACATCAAGTCATTTCTGTTCTACACGTCCTTCAAAGACGACACGGAACAAACGGAGCAAATGTGGACATTATTTAGAACATGACACCAAGATAAAATCAGATACACTGATATCAACTAGAGGAGGATGTTCATTCATCAGCTGATCAAACGTTTAAGACCAGAGCTCAAAAAAAAAAACTTAAAACAGAAAGTGAAGAGTCATAAAGGACTCAGTGATGAACAGCTGCTCCATTCTTCACGTTCTTTCAGCAACATGCAAATTCCTGTTCCAGATTCTTCTTGTGAGCGCAGCTCAGCCAACGGCGGAGAACAGGAGGAGAACAGGTGGAGAACAGGTGGAGAACAGGTGGAGAACAGGAGGAGAAGAGGAGGAGAACAGGTGGAGAACAGGAGGAGAACAGGTGGAGAACAGGTGGAGAACAGGAGGAGAAGAGGAGGAGAACAGGTGGAGAACAGGAGGAGAACAGGAGGAGAACAGGTGGAGAACAGGAGGAGAAGATGTAGCGAACAGGAGGCGAACAGGTGGAGAACAGGTGGAGAACAGGAGGAGAACAGGAGGAGAACATGTAGAGAACAGGAGGAGAACAGGAGGAGAAATGTAGAGAACATGTAGAGAACAGGAGGAGAACAGGAGGAGAACATGTGGAGAACAGGAGGAGAACAGGAGGTGGAGTCAGAGGTAAATGATGGAGATGAACATGTTTCTCCTTCAGTCTTTAACTTTATAAACTCATGTGAACATCCAGGAGCAGAACATGGTTCCTTTAACTGGTTTAGAACCTGCTCCTCGTTCTCTGTCATTATTTAATGTAGATGGAGCTGGAACAGCTGAACAATGACGTCCAGAGACACGACAACGACGAACGGCCTTTACACCTTTTAGGAGGAGGAGATTCAGGAGGTTCTGTCTGTTCAGTGAGGCCTCATATATCAGAGTGAGACCAGGCCTCATATATCAGAGTGAGGCCTCATATATCAGAGTGAGACCAGGCCTCATATATCAGAGTGAGACCTCATATATCAGAGTGAGACCTCATATATTAGAGTGAGACCTCATATATCAGAGTGAGACCTCATATATCAGAGTGAGACCAGGCCTCATATATCAGAGTGAGACCTCATATATCAGAGTGAGACCAGGCCTCATATATCAGAGTGAGACCTCATATATCAGAGTGAGACCAGGCCTCATATATCAGAGTGAAGCCTCATATATCAGAGTGAGACCTCATATATTAGAGTGAGACCTCATATATCAGAGTGAGACCAGGCCTCATATATCAGAGTGAAGCCTCATATATCAGAGTGAGACCTCATATATCAGAGTGAGACCAGGCCTCATATATCAGAGTGAAGCCTCATATATCAGAGTGAGACCTCATATATTAGAGTGAGACCTCATATATCAGAGTGAGACCAGGCCTCATATATCAGAGTGAGACCTCATATATCAGAGTGAGACCTCTCTCTATGAGTAAAGAGGTTAAATGAATCGTGTTATCTAAGCATTCCCTCACTGATGTTACACGTTTCATGTTAATGGGGAAGTCATTTCACGGCTCATCACCCTCAGCCTCAAACCTTCGTCCTCAACGAATATTTGAACGCCTCATTGATAATGTTGCACCCAGATACAAATATCGTACAAATATAAACTGTTCAGTCATCGTACGAATCATCACCATCACCTCATTCATTCATACACATTTATTCTGACTTGTTGATTCTATGTTGCTTATTTTTCTACCTTTCTATTGCTGCCTGCTCTGTGTGCCCTTAATTGCCCACAGGGACAAATAAAGTTTTCTGAATCTGATTCTGAATCCTGATTTATTGTTTAAGAAAAATAATGAATTCACTCAAGAGTCTTCAGCTGATTTCCTGTTAATTCCCTGAACATTAACTCATATGTGGCTATGTTTGGTTCTAATATATGGGAGAAAAGAGTGTTAGTATTTATTAAAGGGTAGGTCTGGTTCAGGGTTTTGAGCTCTGGTCCGTGTCTGGTGGTTTTATTTTGAAGGAGCGCTGGCTCGTTGGTCTAGGGGTATGATTCTCGCTTAGGGTGCGAGAGGTCCCGGGTTCAAATCCCGGACGAGCCCTTCGAGTGATGTCATATATGAAGAGGTTGATCAATTGTTTTAACTCCTGACAGCTTGCTAGGCTCCTAGCTAATAGCACCTCCTAGCCTCCCAGCTAACAGTAGCTGTTCCTAGCTTCATAACGGACAGTTAGCTGGTTTCTGCAAACACTAGCCGGCAGATATTGTCTCCATCCAAACCCTGGCAGTATTTTTGAGGGGTTACCAGGGACTGGGACTCCTAGTGGTCAAGGGCGGTTGTCAGTGTCTTTGGTGTTGCTATGGTTACCTCTTTGTGGGGAGGGGCTTGCTGGACGTCCGCCTGTGGGTTCAGGTGGTATCTGAGAGGCCGGACCTGCTCCCCGTTCCTCCCGTCGACTCGCTCTGTCACCGGCGTCCTGGAGGCGAAAAACGTTTTGTTAAGTGGAAGGAGCACAACGGTAGCTCCTCCTAGCTTCCATGCTAACAGCAGCTTCTCATGGCCTCCAAGTTAATAGTAGCCCTTTCTAGTCTCCCAGCTGATATTCCCTCTTCCTAGCCTCAGAGCTAATAGTAGCCCTACCTAGCTTCCCAGCTAATATTAGCTCTTCCTAGTCTCCCAGTTGATAGTTCCTCTTCCTAGCCTCCCAAGAAACATTAGCTCTTCCTAGCCTGCCATCTAACAGTAGCTCTTTCTAGCCTCCTAGCTAACAGTAGCTCTTCCTAGCCTCCCAGCTAACAGTAGCTCTTCCTAGCCTCCTAGCTAACAGTAGCTCTTCCTAGCCTCCTAGCTAACAGTAGCTCTTCCTAGCCTCCCAGCTAATACTACTGAGTTTTAGCTGAGTTTGTAATAATACAGTGAGTCTAACACCACAACAACAGGGACATCAGGAAACATCGGGTTTGATCCGATCTCAGACCACATGTAGAAACTTTCCAGCTAGATCCAAAATCTGGATCAAGTCAACAAACAGCTGTTCATGGTTCTGAGATCAGATCCCCGGTTCTGTCCGGGGACACATGTAGAGACACGTTTTAATTAAGACCAGGTGTGAACACAAAGAGGTAGATCAGGTGTTAATGAGGTCTGATCTAGATCCATTTACAACTACGACTTAAAGCTGCACAACAAAACTCTGGGTTGCCCTGGAGGACTTCATTACCCAGAATCCTCTTTGTCCCAGACCATTTTATTCTGTGGACTCAGAAAATGTTGGTTAGAAATCTGGACCGGTGCAGCTTTAAGTGTTTTTGATGTGAAGAGTCTAAACGAGGGGCGGACTACAGAGCTGGACCAGTACCTGGAGACGTGGGCATGGTCAAACTCCAAACCCCACATCTCACAGTCTGTCACACTGCATTATGGGTAAGAGAGACACATCGGAATCAGAGCGAATCAGAATCAGAGACGTTTGTCGTCTGCACCCTAAAATTTTGTGTTTATTAATTTAAACGGCTCATAAATGGTTTAAAAGACACTAATACTGGAGTTAGTTTGTTAAGTCATGATATTCATGAATGTCATTATTTATATTTAACCTACTGACCACCTCAAACCTCAAATTAAACTTCTTCTTTTTTTAACTTTTGGTTAGCTACTTGAGCTATTTTAGCTATTTTTGTGTTTTTTGCTACACCCTAATTTCCCCACGAGGATAAATAAAGTCTTATCTTATCTTACCTCCAGCACATATGACCTCTGTCTGATTATAGTTTACGTATTAAATTAAGAAGCGAGCGCTGTGGAAAGAAAGCAGACCATGAAGTGCAGCTGTAGTGAATAATTTTAAGTGATTTCAAACGGAGGCTGCGCAGACATCTTGACGGTGTTCGCCAGGACGGAGGTGGATGTAGACGCTGTGAAGAGGGTGATTTTAGTGATACATCCTGTAGAGAAAGAGCAGCAAAAGAGACGCCACACCACTTAATCCTCACTACGGTCGGGGGGGGTTGCTGGAGCTCATACCAGCTGGCTGGACTACAGTATTCTGGACATTATTTATCATAACAGACATTTGCATAAAGCAGCAAGTTTGTCCACTCCCACGTCGATAGAAGGAATAAAAACCTTTAAAGCTTCACTAAAATAAGATGCTGATTAATTTGTGCAAACTGGAAATAATGCAATTAATCACGATGAGATGCTTTAATCTTTTAGTCCTAATTTAAACATTAAACAAATATTGTATAGACACATTCATGTGGACACGTGTGCCCACACGCTACATTCGCTCACATCCTGTGCGTCTCCTGGGGGCTAAGCCTCCTTTGTCCTTAAAGCCTAGTGACGCCCCTGATCAACAGGTTAAGTGCAGATATATTCCTTCATCCCTTCCTTCTGGAGTTTGTTAATAGAGATTAAAAATGAATGAGGTTTTTATCGCGATTAATTCATATTAATCCACAGCAATCTGAGATTAATCTGATTAAATATCTTAACCTTTTGACAGTTCTATAATAATAATATTTAACTAACTATGACTTGGTTTGATTTCCAGGTGAATCCTTGTCTGTGAAGGTTCTCAGTCACCTGTAATCCAAAGGGTCATAGTAATCCTTTTGGATTTCAGGTGAATCCTTCATTCTCACCGGTTGTGCTGTCGACTTTTGTGAAACGGGCTGTTTGGTCCGAGGCAGAGGATGCTCCGACGGAAACGAGGGAAGCGGAAGGCGAGGAAGAGGAGGACCACGGGCAGGATGAAGAGGAAGATGACGAGGAGGGCGACTTGGACCGGATCCGACTCTGAAAGGCAGGAGCAGAGGAGTCAGCTGGAGCCCCGGAGGTGATGGAGGAGATGTTTCAGGATGAGGCACCTCGAGCTGCTCTGGCCGGTCCACTGTCCACGCTGCCTCCGTGACCCGAGTACCTGCAGTCAGGTGGAGCCCAGCCCACGTCACAGTGGCAGTTCTTATTACTGTTACACACCTGGAGGCCAGAAGAGCATTTATGAAGAAACAAACTACATCCATAACAAGAAAAACTATTAACATTACAGTAAAACAATCAGAATCACAGGAGGTTCTCATCTAAAGGAGGGAACGGTTCAGAGTCTGAAGCTCAATGACACAAACAACTTTTAAAAAGAAAACTGGACTCAGTGACGTGGAGATCGATACCATGATATCGATACTCCTGATACCAGGTCTTTATGCTCTAAAGTCGATTCTCAAATCAAAATACCGATACTTTAGATACTTCAGTCATTGGAGGTGATGTAGTAACAGAGGAAAGAAACTAAACTACTGAAACTACTGTGAAACTCCTCAGATTAAACCACAAGACAGAATACGAGACATTTATGATGAGGAGACCGAAGAGGAGAGAACAGGGTCACAATTAAGATGAAAGGTTTCATTTTATAGTCGTTCTTCATAGTTAAACAATCATTTATTGTAATGGTCTTATTCATTTGTTTAACATTTTCACATATTTTGTGTGATTGTGTCTCTGTTTGTTCTGTTGTTGTATTATCTCGGTTCTACAGTAAATTAAGTCGCTACCTGAATATACGTCAGAGTTTAAAATAAATAAACTCAGATTCGTTGCGGATTTTCTTCTGTTGAGAAAAAGATAAAACATTGGCGTGTTTTGTGAAGTGAGGTGTTGACTCTCAGCTACAGATACAGAATTTTATTTTTATTACTATTTTTTTATATATATTTATCAGTAGTTGGACTTTTTTATTTCATGTATTTTGCATGTTATCACACAAAGAGTGTGTTAAATGTTGTGTTGTCATGTCTGACTGAGACTGAATAGTTTTATATTGAATGAGTGGGTCCTCAGATAAAGATACAGATTCAGAGTCTTTGTGAAACTACTTCCCCGTTTGTTCCTTAAAGCTCTGTTGAGTCTGTTAAAAAAAAAAAGCTGAAGTTACTGAAAGTGACTGAAATCAGGAGTTCTGGTTTGAATGTAAATGCAGCTGATTGAAGGTTAAAGGGAACAGTTCCCTCTCTGGCATAGTTTAGGGTTTTTCTATGATTTCATCCTGTGATTATCTGTTCTACTGTCTCAGACTGCACAACCTTTACGTTCAATACATTAGAGAAGTTGTCCCTCAGAAGTAAAGAAGCTCCTCAGATGAAACGTCTTCTCTAAACTCTACAGGTCCAGTTGACTCTTTAAGGCTGGTGGGAAATAGAAACCCTTGTGTCTCATGTGAGGAGACGTCCTGTTGGTTAGTGAAACTTTAAATGTGGTTTCTTTACTTCTCTAACAGAACTCATACGTTCTGGTTTCACTTCAGCTTTTTATTCTGCCCATGGGCGATAGGTTTGACACCTGTGGTCTATAGATTCTGAGCAGGGTTCAAGCTGTGACGTTCCTCCACTCACCCCGTGGCCGTTGCATTTGCTGCGACATTCGTCGACCTCGAACACCGACACGTCCTGACACTTCTGGTTCAGACAAGCCTTCAAAAACATTTACAAAGAAAAGTAAATTATACAGCAGCGCTTACTGTCTGCGAGGTTCCCGATCAACCCTCCATGGTCCAGGAACCATATGTGGTAACTTAGTGTCATTGTTAGGTTTATTGTCATGTGGTTTTCATTGAGCCAATCAGAGAAGATCCAGGAAACATTGTGAGGTCTAATCAGGGTCTAATGTGGTCTACAAGGTCCCCCTCTGATCTGGTTTATCAGGAACCATGAAGAAGAACAAGTGTCCTAATGTTTCTAATGTGATGATGTTGACAAGTGTCAGAATCAGCTCTGATGTTCTAATGTGACAAATACATGTTTACATTAGTTTAAGGACCAGGAACCAGATATGAGACCAGGAACCAGATATGAGACCAGGAACCAGATATGAGACACTCATTCATGTTGAAAGATCTTGTGACGTCATAAAACTCTAGAGTTGAAATCTAGAATTCCCAATTCTTTCAATGAGTGTCCTATAAAGGGTTGAACCCTGGTGTCCTCCAGGCCTGAGGGGGGCGCTGTCTGACCTTGCCAGGGCCACAGGCGGTGCCTTGGGCCACGGTGGCGGGGTCGGACACGTCGTCGCCCAGGTGGAAGAAGGTCCCTCTGCAGACCAGGTCGGAGCCCACAGTGGTGGTGAAGATCTCTGCGTTGGTGCCCAGCAGGGGGCGCTCCCCCCCGCCCTGACACTGGATCCTACCACAGTAAACATCACTGCAACAACAAGAACACACGGGAGGTGAACACCAGGCCTGGTCGGACACGAGGAACAGAGGGGATCATGGGATCTGTGAGGAACTCACGCGTTTCCACAGGGGACGTAGGAGCCGTTGGTCAGCTGACCACAGTTTCCATATTTGTTTCCTTGTTTGTTGACGGATAAGAAACAAACGGGTGGAGCGCTGGTGGCGTCTGGAGACAAAGACAAAGAAGTAACCTGTTACACCCCTACAATGGTTGGAGGTTAGAAAGGTTTAAAAAGACCAAATAAGCTGAGGCTAGACCTGGACCAGACCTGGACCAGACCTGGACCCAGAGTCTCTAGAAACACCACAGAGCTCACATGTTCTCCAAAGGTTCTAGTGAAACAGAACCAGGTCCACTCTCCATCTGGACATTAGGATCAAACCAAAGAACTCAAAGTTCCTCCACGTTGGGTTTTTACCTCTTAAAGTGAATCTGGCTCCAAAATGCTACTGATTCACTACAGGAGGCAACGTTCACACAATTCAACCTTTGGACATTTTATTTCTCCTGGACATCATCACGTTCTTCCACTGAGCTCATTATTATTAATAACCCAGAAGAACCAGTACCCCGGTGTTTCCTTACTTGGACCCCACAGCATCTGGCACTGGGTGTTCATGCTGGCACAGACGCCTCCGTAACAGTAGGAGGTGCCCTCTTCGCAGGGCTCGCCATTCTGCAGGAAAATGTTGGGGGGGCAGAAGGGGGAGGAGCCCGTGCAGAACTCAGGTAGGTCGCACTCCCCGAGCGGCTCACGGCAAATCGAACCCGCCGCCTGAAGCTGAAGTAAGAGGGAAGAACAGGGTTGGGGGGTTAGATTTAAGGAGTTACGAGGGTCCTGGATCTTATAAGTCCTGGGGGGCTCGGCCTCACCTTACAGTCCCGACAACAGATACCGTCAGAGGAGCACTGAGCGCCAGGAACCAGCTGACAGGTGGAGGCGTTACAGCAGGGGTCCTTACACTCCTGACCAATCAGAGAGCAGCATCACAGTCAACATGTGACATCATTCAAACAAGTCACTTTAGTTCAGGGGTCACATTCAGTCCAATCTGAAAATTCACAAATAAATGAAGGAACTTCAAACTGGACTGAATGTTTGGCACCCCTCCAGGTGTCCAGGTGTCCAGGTGTCCAGGTGAGTACCTCCAGGAGGCCGCAGTCACACTCCTCCCCTTTCTCCACGTACAGGTTTCCACAGCGAGGTCCTCCCAGGAGACGGTCGGGTTGAGGGACGTTGAATAGACACATGCCGCCGCCGTGCAGGAGACTGACGGACAGATCTAAAGCGCTGCAGCTACTGAACTGCTGCCCCGGCATGAACCTGGGGTCAGAGGTCAGAGGTCAGGGGTCAAATATCTGAAGAGACGAGTATAAAAAGACATTTTGGTCGTCTTCTAAGACTCTAGACATTCAGGACATGGGGTCTGTTACACAGTGGCCGAACCAGGAAGTTGCACCGATGTTGAGACCAGGGGAGGTTGTCCCTCCTTTACCGTGGACCCGGTGGTACTGACCCGGTGGACGGCTCCATGATGCATCCTCCGAGACGAGGTTCGTTCTGGCAGGTGCAGCGACGGTCGGCGGTGTCGTGGCTCATCCCGAGGTTATGACCCAGCTCATGGGCGACGGTGGAGGCCACGCCCAGAACGCTGACCAGGTGGTCCTGAGACGAGGAAGAGGACACCAGCGACTGACAAAGACACCTAGGACTGGGTCTGAAGGAGGACAGCTAGGACTAGTCTGAAGGAGGACACATGTTGAACCTGATCCGGTTCAAAGACTCACCACGTTGACTCCACCCGACCGGTCTCTGGAGCACATGGAGGACTGAGACGCCATCCCCACCGTGGTGCCGTCAAAAGACCCGCCCCTGTAAGACACCAACAGTCCATGACCATCTGGATCCGTCTGGATGGGACACTTCTATCTCAGTTAGTGTTTGTACATGATGAGCTGGGCGTTGTCGTGGCGTAGCCGTGGCAACAGGTCTCTGGTTCTCCACTCCAGGAAGTTGTTGAGGGTGTCGGTCGGACTCTTCTCCACCGGGATCTTGTCGCTGTCGCTCCAGATCTCCAGACCGGTCAGGGCCACCCGCACGTTCAGAGGACGGTAGAACTGAAACAGGAGGACGTCAGGTTCAGCTGTAGCATCAGATTTACAGAGGAAGAAGAAGAAGAAGAAGACGGTGACAGGAGGACGGAGGGGACGGGGGACTCACCCAGTCCACCTGGTTGGCCACGTCCAGCATCCGGTAGATGATCGTCTTATTGTGCTTCTGGTAATTCAGAAACTGTGAGGAGCAGATATGACTTTCAGTTACATCAAACTCATTTTAGTTCTGGGGCCACATTCAGGTCCTGATACTGGCTAGCATAATGCTAACGCTGCTGATGCTAACGGTAGTAACCAGACTGATCTGGGGGCTTCATTTGGTGCCAGTGAGTGTTTAATTAGCTTAGCATCCTTAGCTCTATCGCTGCATGGATGGAAGTGAAGCTTCAACATGTCTGAGACCAAACGTTTGTCTAAAGTTTGTCTGGACTTCACCTCTAAAGATGCAACAAGGAGGAAACACCTGGAATTAGATTCAACATCTGACCACACATAGCATTAGCATTAGCATTTTATTAGAAGAGCAGAGATGTAGCATCTGTGATGCCTGACAGACCCCATGAAACTGGTTCATTATTTATTTTATATTGGCTCAGTTATTTCTCAGTCTTAGCTCTATTTATATTATTTAAATTAATGTTCTGTTCAACTAACACGTCACAAAACGCCTTAAAAATAAAAAGGCTCCGTTTTTGGACAAAGTTTGTTTGTTTTCATTCTTTAAGAACCAGTTTGACTCCGGTATCAGATAAAACCTGAACCAGACCCAGACCTAGTAAGATAACAGCAAAATAAGCAGTAACAGCCCAAACATGTTAAAAAAAAAAAGGGAAGACTTTAGTTCTGAGGGACTTGAGGGAAGTTTGAGGTTTCAGTGGGAAACTCTGTGGGTAAAAAACATCAGAAACTTGACTGACGTGTTCAGTCTTCTATGTAATTTCCGCACTTTGTAAATCCATGCTACGGCCCAGATTACATTTTTCAGCTGTATGTTTGACACCGGTGAGTTACAAGTTCTACTACTACTACTAATAATAACCTCACTGATATGTAATATTGGCTAATTTTGTATGAATAAACAGGTACGCATTCGTGTGAAAATCTGTTGATGTTTTGACTCATTTTTTAGGAAGAAATGTAGAAACTTTGTCTTTATGATGATCTGCTGCCATCTTGTGTCTAAACGTGTCACTGCAGGTGAACAGTGAATTTGCAGCAGGCTCCTTAATTCAGAATCTGAACTGCATTAGCACCTAAATATACTAGTCTGCAGAATCGATGCATTATGGGTAATGTAGGCTGTTAGCAGGGAGGAAGCTCGTCTTTATTTCTTTAACCCTCTGAGTCCAGAGTCTGACTGTACTTCACCTGGTTCCTGGTTTGGTTTCATTCTTTTCATACTTTACAGTTATTGTTTCATCCTGACAAACTGTGTGAACACGTTGGAGCTAAAACCAGACTAGAACCATCAGATCCAGGAGGAACAAGTTAGAAAAACACAAACATGTTGAACCAAACATTTCTAGAACTTAGAATGTAAATCTAACCTGGACATTTCTAAAGCTGATCAACACATTTAGTTATTTACAACTATTTCCATTAAAACTATTTAGGACCATGTGCACAACTATCAGGTGTCCAACCAGTAATAATGTCTCAATGTCTCTAAACTGTCTCCTGTCTCCATAGCCTGAATATAGCCTCACTGTTGCTTAGCAACCACTGACACATCATGTCCTGATTGGCTGATGGATGTTTCCACCAATAGGAAAGAGGCTGTCATGTTTGTTTTTGATGACAATATTCAGATTATTTAGAAGTTTTATCATCACTATTTAAAAGCTGATGTATAGTTTGAAGTTTTCTTTATGTCTTAAACGGGTCGTGTGGTTCCAGACTCACTGACCTCCTGGTGATCGGCCACCAGCACCAGCTCGATGTATTTGGTCTCAGACAGGATGTCTCTCTTCATCTGCAGACACAAGAGACGGAGGTCAGAGGTCAAACCGGACAACAACGTGCACGCTGGTGCTGGACAGTGTCTCACCCTGTGTGTGTGGGCGGAGCTATGGATGGGGGGGACGGCGGTGTGAGACACGCCGCAGCCTCCGGCGCTATCGCCCTCCAGAGGCCTGGTGGAGAACAGCAGGTGGACTCCTTCCTCTTCGTCGCCGCCTCCACTTCCTCCACTACCATCTCCTGCACTCCCCCAACCTCCTCCTCCTCCTCCTCCTCCCCCTCCTCCTCCGTCCTCCCCCTGCTGCTGGTGGTGGGGGTGGTGGTGGTCGTCCTCCTGCGGCTGCAGCTCAAAGCTCAGGGTGGAGTTGAGGGCGATGACGCCGCTGCAGGAGGAAACAGCGTCAGGTTCAAGAGTGTGTTTGTGTTGTAAAAACTGGAATGAGGAAATGAGAGCTGCAAATACAGAACTGATTATTCTGCTCATTTTATTTGTGTCTCAGCAGTGAGTTTGTAAAGACGAGCATTTTTATTTTCAGGCTGCGTGGATCCACTCTGGCTCCATTAGACCAGATGTGGACGTCATACTTCATAGTATAAAGATGGAACAGCTCCTCTAACGTGAAGCCAAAGCGTGTAGAGCTCCCCCTGGTGGCTGGAGGCTGCAGTATAGGTCATAAGCTCCACCCCCTCCATGTTAGTGGGCGGGACTTGGGCCAAACTAAAACACTAAAATACTCGTCAAATTATTTATTTATTTCATTTATCTGTCATCTCATGTAGTTAATGTAACGTTGATGAATGTTCAAGTGTCAATGTTTTGGTTTAGTTTTAGTTTGTGACCACCAGTTGCCATGCCAACCGCTCCGTAAAGAAGTGAGAGTTTTAAAAACTGTTTTTAAAAATAAGTTCAGTGTATAATCCAACGTGTCCTTGTAGCTGGTGGAGGTGGAACAGAGCGTAGGATTCATTAAAGGAAAACACCAGTGAGTCTGCAGGAAGAGTGGGCGGAGCATCGCTATCATGGCTCCGCCCTCCAACTATACTGATCAGACTCTGGCTCCAAACTCATAAAATGGCGCCGCCCATATCCACGGGAAAATAGTGGAGACGATGGGGTCCATGTTTATATACAGTCTACGGCTTTAAAGCTTTGTTTCCATAAATTCTACTTTTTTAAATTCATAACTCAAGAACTAGGAGATGGACGAGTTCTAAAAGCGTAACATAAATTTAAAATGATGGCGCCGTTCCACGTAAATGACTTTAATCGGTGACTTCAGACGAACCAAGAACCTCCAGATCGTCCCCTACGTGGTCCGGCTGACGTGGCTCATTTTTCCTATTAAACCTTATTAAATGTTTTAATGTTTCTTTAAATATATTTTAAATGCTGATTAAAAACTGAACTGACATGAAAATGAAGTAGTTTGAGGTCATTTCTCAAACAGGTCTGATGTTTCTATTCCATGTGTTTTATTGGGTTCTGAACAAATGTAGAAAATCCTGAAGGACGTAAACCTTTAAAGCAGCTCTGTATTAGTTTCAAGTATTTTTTCTAATGGATTTATACATTTTTTAATACCATAAATCTTTTTATCTTTAATCCTAAAACATGTATTTATCGCCTCCATTAAGACTTTTTCTCTCCAACAGTTTCCTTTGTATTGTTTTCAAACCTCCTCCTCCTGTTGTTCAATCCCATTAAATCATTTGAGCACACGGACGTTTGTGTGTTGAGGTCGAACCTCTGACCCTGAAGAAAGGAACAAACTTCATGTGAATAACCCGGGAGGCTAATCCTCCAGCAGAGACGGATCACTTTAACCCGCTCATGTCGTCACTCACGTTTTTCTGCACAAAGACCTGAAACACTTTGGTTAAACCTTGGACCCAGAGGCCTGGAGGTTTATAGGTTTAGAGATATGCTGGAGCCGTTACAACAGCGCATTCTTGGCTCATTGGATTTCTAGTTTAGTCCGAACATATTCTGCAGTAACTCAGAGATGTGTTAGTGTGAGGCGCTCAGAGGGAAACATGTAGGGAGATTAAACCTGGGGAGGTTTTCTGTCTCTGCGGCTTCGAGTTTTGGCAACAACCAAAAACGACTATTATCTGATCTGATGATAAACATTAGCATTAGCTTCCAAAGCTAACATGCTGCTACAAACCTGTGGCTGTGAATGAGGAGGAAAGTTCTGAAGGAACGTGATGCAGCCTCCATCTCAGCCTCTAAGCTGACGGTGAAGTTAAAGAAGCATCATCTCTGAGCTTCATTAGTTGATGTTTTGCCTTTTGACTTTTAACAGTGACACATTTAACAGTGTGAACACAGTGGACAGAGCTGATACTGGATTCAGTAGAGTGAGACTAATAATCAGTGAAGACTAAATCCTGCTGATAAGGTGAAGTGATGGTGTGGGGGGGCGTTTACAGACCGGAGTCCGGAGCAGGTGCTCAGGGCCACTCTGGACTGGGGGAACCCTCTGACTCCGCCGTGGTAATAACAGTGAGTCTGCACAAACACAAACACAAACACAACCACAAACACAGCAGCATGTGTAACAGCTGTTCAGCACAAGGAGGCGCTGGGAGCGGCGGCTGTGATGCGTTCACTGACTCACCACAGGGTCGGCCGTCACGGACACTCCGGTCCCGTTGGGGAGGTAGTAGAAGACGTTGGGGGGTTTGGGCAGAAGGTCACTGGAGAGAAAAAGAACCCGGGTGTTATTTTTTAATTGTTGTGTTTAAAAAAGTGTTTGCATGGAACGTTTCCGTGAGACAGTGAATCAGACTCACTGGTTCTTCTCCAGGTCCAGCAGGAAGAGTCTTCCTCCGACCTCCAGCCCAGACTGCAGCCGGTCGGGATGACCGTCCTGAGAACGAAGCAACAACACGTCCTTTATTTCACCGAGCTGAGCCGTCCAAACGACGCGGATCAGCGGCGCTAATGAGACGGATTTACAAACCCACAACGAGGGCACAGCAGCATTTAGAATAAATAACTGATTAAATCAAAGCCACACGTGGAAACTTTCACTTTATTTATAGCTAATCTCATCATTTCACCTGCAGCTTTAATCTGAGGCAAGAAGCAACAACGTCCAGGGCTGAAAACTGAAGCTAACGCAGGAAAGAAGTTCCTCAAACGTCCACTAGTTCAGTGGTTCTCCTCTGGTCCAGGTTCAGGAGCCACCATCACCCCTTAATGACTCAACCAAAGAAAATGTTCAACTTCTCAAACGCTTTGAATGTAAAGTTTGAACCTGAGACAGAAAAGAAGAATATCTCAGGATGAAAACACAGAGACAAACTAACCAGAGAGGGCGCTGTTCCCTTTAACTCTCACTGGTGTTTACATGCAAAATACATGAAATAAAAAGTCCAACTACTGAGAAATATAATAAAATCTACGACCACCAGCTCTGCTCCATGGAGACATTCAGCTTCTTCAGCTTTTATCCACAAACACAAAATAAATTAAAGAAACATGCAAATTCCAAAGGATTCAGGTTTTTTCCTTCTTCTAAAAACTGAAAACACTGAAAACACGTCTCTGCACTGAACAAGGTTTTTATCCTCAACAGAAGAAAATAGAAATGTCATATGATCTGAGTTTTTATGGATCTTCTTCTATGGTGGTTAACTGTTAACATGCACAAAATAATCAGATTTGGCCACTTTCTGAATTATCTGGGAGGTGGGTGGAGCCAGTTGGACTCATCCAAGATGGCGGCGGCCGGAGAGGCCGCGCTGAGCTTCACAACCTTCAGGAAACAGTAGCTGGGTTCACATGGAGCCAAATATCCAGATTAGAATCGGTTTAGAAAGTGCTCAGTATAAACACCTCAGTCTGAATAATCAGGCCCAAACTGAATGAAACTAGAATATTCTTCTCCCAAACCGATGTAAAGTCTTGGCTCCGTTCTGTCTGAGCATGCTCAGATACTTAGTGACGTTTCCTCAACTGGAGAGTTTCTTTTAATAATAACTCTGAAAGAACTGGACATTATCGCATGATTAGATCATCGGTCGATCACACACTGAGACAGAGTGAATCTGGAAAACCTTGAAACCCGGCTCCTACGAGGCTAAACAACACAACACAACACAACAGAGCAGAGAGCTGGATACAACCGGACAAACTAGACAAATCAAGTAAATACTAATGAAACTACTGCTGATTAGATGGAGACCTCCACCTTTAATCAGCCATGATGTTTTCATGGAGAAAACGTTCAGATTAAACGTAGACGTTCGTAAACATCAGATCAGAACAGAAACAGTTGAGTCAGAATGAGAGAAAACAGAAACCAGTCGGTTTTATCTGAAACGCACAGAGATGAAGGTGTGGCCGCCGTTCAGTCCGTCTGTTTTCCTGCCATTTTTACTTTTATTCTGCTCCTTTAGGAAGTGGGCGTGGCCGAGCACATCCGTCATCCAATCAGTGTCTTCCTGCCTGTTAATGGAGCTGCTCTTTGAAGAGGAGCTTTCCTCCCCAACGCCTCCCGGCTTTCCCCTCTCGGCTCGGCAGGAAGTGAAGGAGTGTGATAAACGGTTGATTCACTCCACTTCCAAACGCTTTCCTGCCTCCGCCGACACCGGGGGGGTGGAGAGGGGGCTAAGGTCTGACTGAATTCCTGCGATTCAAAAGCCAAAAACAAAACGTCCAGATATGAGTAAAGGAGTCGAGGTCTCAGCTCTAAGTGAAGCCACGTGCTCTCAGGCCCACGGCCTTTAGTTTCTATAGCACTTTATTTTACAGGAAAGGAAAAGAAAAGACGTGAGAGCGTGAAAGCAGCTCAGTGGACCCTGAACTCCACAGTTTGATTGTGGGTGGATCCTTTAAAACGAGCTGAATTCCCCTCTGAGGCGTGTTTGTTTTCTCCACCCTCGCTGGGCTCTGGGCTGCGGTGGTGGTGGGGTCACATCACGGTGCAGCAGGATGGAGGGCGGGGGGGGGGGCTGAGTCATGTTCAGAGACGGGAGGGTGGGGGGGCGGGCGGACGGGAGGGGTCTGGCAGCTGGAAACATGTTTGGATCAATAAGGCAGAGAAACGAGCTGCTGGAAGATCCAACACAGACGAGTTCAGATCAGTTAAAAAACAAGAATCTAATTTAACAACCTGAACGAAACTGAAGCCGGTTTCACAAAAAAAGACACAGAGACACTGAAACGTTTCGCTCTCTTACATATTGTACATGTCACCGGTGAATTCTACCAGTGAACTCTGAAAGAAAAGGTCAGGACATGAGTCCATGAGCTGAATGTGAAGAGAAACTGGGTCATGGAGGAAGACAAGGAGCCCAAGAACACCAGTGGTTCTCCAGAAGAACCAGATGAATGTTTAGGAACAAGTCAAAGTCCTGACCTTCATCCAGGAGAAGTGATGATGAGAGGAAACATCTCAGATTCCTCTGATCAGCTGTTACCAGGTTTGAAGCAGGTTTTCTTATGTTTGCAGCTTCCTGGTCTGTGACACTGGCTCATTTTACTTTAACATTTCTGTTTTTATGTCTCTCTCTTTGTCTACTTTCAGTCATTTTTATGCAGAAATGCAGACAAAGCTGAAGACCTGCTCTTCTACCTGTATTTTATTCGTCTTCTCTTCCGGGAGGTTTTTAATAACGCGCAGCACTGGAGAACTTTCTAACTGTGTTATTATATTTCTCTGTTTCGTGTGAAGCTCTTTGGGTTGTTGCTGTTGTTCATTCAGGTAAATTAGCCTGTGTTACACATCAGTGAGGTCTATGGGGTAGTTGTGTTATTTAACTAATAATTATTTAAAGTGAAATAATATTTGAGGGTAAAGTTACAGACGTCAGAGTTTCAAAGCAGCCACATCCAGTCACACACTCTCTCTCTCTCTCTCTCTCTCTCTGTGGTGAGGTCATGTCTCTCGGCCCGTCTCCAGATGATGTCATGTGACTCTGGGCGAGGCTCAGACCACAACAGAAGAAGAAGAAGAAGAAGAAGAAGAAACGGAGGAAGGAACGGGTCCGAGCTGAGGTTTGGGTTTGGTCTCGATCAGACTGTGGAGTCGTAATAAAGGTCACTACGTCTAATTCTGACTGATGATGTAAAAGAAAACATTCGGTTCATGTGTCTGAGAGAAAACGACCACGTTAGCGACTCTTGATTAACTGCAAGTTTAATTCATTTAAAAAATGATTCCATCCACATAAATGCTGCTGATTAATCCTGTTTTTTTCAGTCTGAACGAATGTGACTAAAAACTGAAATTAATCAAAGACTAAAGACTCTGATCAACCACTGACTGTTTATACTGTGGACACACCCATCATGACGTCACCGTTGAATGCGGTATCCCTCATATAAGCCCCGCCCCCTTCCATGTTGGTGGGCGGGGTTTGGGGCTAAAAGCTAAATTCACATGTATTTTCAGGTAGTAAATTTAAAGCTGACGTATGTTTGAGTGTTTCTGACTTGACGCGATGTGACATCATGATGATTGACAGTTGCCGTTGACAACCACCAGGAGAGAGAGTATTGGTTTATATAGTTTATAGGGGGGAGAGTGGTCGGCGCTTTGACTCCGTCCTGTCCCGTCTGATGCTGAGTTTTACTTATTCAGTTTGTTTTAGTCGCGGCTCCGCTTCATATTAAAGGTGAATGTTTTAGTTTGGATGAACTCATGGATTATAAATGTTCTTACGGATCTTGAAATCACACTTTGCTGTTTTTCCTTCTCTGTTATATTCACGGTTTATTTTTGTCCAGACATTAGAATCATCTCGATGTCCAGTCGACCAGTAACTGAACGATGGACGTTTCAGCTCCACTCAGAGTTTTCATGTTTTTTTTGGGTGGACCTTCAGCTTTTCTACTTTCTCCTCCTGAACGTCCTGTTTCCTCCCGTCTGGGTGGAGTCCTGCTGCTGGTGGTGGCTTTTCTGCAGGAAATGATCTCAGAGCTTCTGTCAGCTGCAGCGGAAGTGTCCATCCTCCACCCTCCGTCCCCCCCGTCCCCTCCGTCCCCCCGTCCCCCCCGTCCCCTCCCGTCTCGTGGTCAGGTCTAATGCAGGAAGCTGGTGGTGAAAAGGCTCAACGCTCCGACTTCCTTCCTCTTCACTATGACTCTGAGGAGCAGGCGTCACGTTCCTCCGGAGAACCAAGAGAACAAACGACGTGAGACCAGGTTCCTCTCACCTGAGTCTGTCTCCAGTCTTTGTCCCTCAGAGAGAAAACGACGTCCGGGACGAGACATCAGACGTCTTTTATTACAGACCACAGAGATCTCCTGACTGAAGTGAACTGGTCTTCGCCTCAGTCACTGGTGTGTGTTCAGTTATTAACACATTCTGGGTAAAATTCCTTCTTATTCATCTTTTAACTTGGAAAACGAAGGAGGTCACAGACTCCACTCGTTGGACATTTTGCTCCAAAGAAAAGGAATTGAGACTGAAAACTTTTAGGTTTTGTCTCCAGATGTTTGGTCCAGTAAAACCTCAAACATGAAGCTCAGGTGGAAACGGTCCAGGTTTCTGGATCAAAGTGTTGTTAGTGATTATGTTTTGTTCCTTTAATCCTGGAACATGTTGCTGGTATCTCGGCCCCGTTAAACAGATCAGGGACTAACCTGGTTCAACAGAGACTAAACGTCCATGAAATAACTTCATTTCTGCCTCAGTTCATCCAATAAGTTGCTTGAAGATGAAACTGAACGTAAACGTGAGTAGAAGAGAAGAAACCAGTAAAATCAGTTCCTCTCACCTGTAAAGCTTCTGCGAGGCTTCGCCTCTGTCCGTCCACCAGGATGAAGGGGCGGGTTTTCTCCAACAGGGGGCGTCTCCGCCGAGTTCCGTCCACACCTGAGGACACACACCTGGAGTGAACTGAAAACCAGACACAACCGAGGTTTCTGCCGGTTCAATCAGCTGATTCGTTTCTGATTCACGATTCAAACTCAATTAATTAACGAAAAATAATTCCGACGCAAATAAAAACAAACTTCATCTGTTGTTTTACAGTGACGGGACTGAAAATTAAAAACTGAATAGAAATAATTCGTATCGATCTTTTAACGAGCACAAGACAAAACGTCACAGTAACAACTTCATCGTGTTTGGTAAAAACAATAATTAGACCTAAGTAAAAGGTTTTATTGTTACTTTCTTCCTCATTAAACAACCACAAAGAGTCAAAAAACTACAATAAAGACACAAAAAACAACAAACTGTACATGTTAAAAACATATTTACAGCCTCAAACGAAAGAAAAAATAATCAGATTTGAATTAGTTGGGATTCAGATGGACTCATCCAAGATGGCGGCGACCGGATACACGACAATGAGCTTCTGAAACGTCCAGGAAACAACGTTTACCTGTCGTTGTGTTTTACACATTAAAAACAGTAAAGAAAAAAAAAAGTTTGCAGCCAAAGGACTGAAAGTTAAAAACTGAACAGAAATTATTTGTATCGATTCTTTAATGTGCGCAACAATCAGACCATCAACAGCTTTAAGATAAAACATGACATCATCAGACAAATATAATCTGAGTCTCTGGCGTTGATCAGCTGATCATTGTGCACATTATAAGAAACATGAAGATAGAAGATGACAATAAAAGAGACACAGAAATGTGTGTAATTATCAATAAATAACTTAAAGTATTTTTATCAGGTATTAAAAAGTTGTTACTGATCCACAACAACAGTTTGATCACGTGCTCCTTAAAAAAAAACATTGAGTCCATATTTAGTTTAGTGATTTATTTTGTTAAAGTTTTCCAGCTCCTGTAAATAAAAGTTTTGAGTTTGTGGTTGTTTTGTGTCTTTGTGGTTGTGAAGTAACTGGTTGTGGTAACATTGTGTCTCTGGTCTGGTTTTGTTCATGTGGCGGTTAGTTTGTATCTTTTTGTGGTTCCTATTTCACCTTTTAGGATTTTTTTTGTCTCCTCCTGGTTGTTGAGAGACTTTCTGTCATGTTTGTTGGGTGTGTGTCGGTGACTTACCGGTACCTGTGACCGGGGCGTTCGGGCCGTCGGAACCGTGTGCGTCCTGAGCCGGAACCCATGCGCCCTGCGCTGCGTTCAGGGACATGCAGGCAGTGAACGCAGCACGGCCGCTGAGGACCAGCAGCAGCATCAGACCGGGGACTCCGCTCATCTTCTCTGCGTCACCGACAACACGCAACAGGTCGCTGCTGCTCCCGGTTACCTCACCGGGAGGTCCGAGCACCGGGGGAGGCTCCACCGAAACTCCATGGCGCTTCTCTCCCCGGTACAGCCCGCACGAACCCGCCTCTCCACGGGAGCACAGGCGGGGGAGTGTCCGTTAATTCGTTTATAATGTTCCAGGCACCTCGCCCGGTTCTCCGGTCCGACCCGTTATCTGAGTATCTCCGGTAAAAGCTCCTCTCCACCGTCAGAACCGGAGGGAGGTTCGGTCCGTTTCTGTCAGCTGAGTCCGTCTGGAGCCCGGAGAGTTCGGTCCGTCCGTCCTGAGAGGCCTGAGAGCGGCTGCTTACCGGAGGACACCGTGTTTATACCGGGACCTACCGGAGACGTCATCGGGATAAGTCAAGTTAACCGGAAACATCGAGGAGGAGACCGGAGCACACTTCAAAATAAAAGTCACAGCGGAAGAAACTATGAATAAACAGAGAAAACACAACAGACACGAGGAAGAAACTGATAGAAAATGACAAAATAAAACAAAACCATGACAAAAAGTCACTTCTCAACCAGACAGAGACATGAAACTACCACAAAAAGTCACGAAATGTCACATACGATCTACAAAAAGTCACAAACTACATAATAAAAAAATTATAAAAAATAATAAAATAAAAATGACAATAAAAGAACAAAAGACTTATTTAAAGACTCACTACAAGAAAACCTCGTCCACTTATAAACTAAATTACCTGAAGTAAAATGTGTCACGATAGAAAACAAGAATTACTGTGAGGAATGAATCAGCTTTTATTATGTAAAACAGTAACCGGATGTAGTATTCTCACATGTAAATAACTTGACAAATGTGTCTGAGAAGTAAAATGTAGAGAAATCATTTTTTATCATCAACATTTTATTATTTATATAAATTATATAATTCTATAAACTATAATATAAACTATGAAAAACATTCTTCGTCCTGGATTAAACTAGTTTTCATTTTCCAGAATCACGCTCCTTCCACATGACAGCAATTATGTTTGATTTATTTATTTATTTACAGTTTTATTGCGAAAGAGGGTCTTTTACTTTGAAACTAAACATATTTGATAACGTCACACGCCAAGGAAATCCTGTTTGCCTCCTCTCCCAAAAACATGTGACACATTTCTTCACGATCAGGACTCAGTTATTTTGACACAGTTTTTTTTTTTTTTATCATTTAAATGGTTTATAATGTGTTAAAGTTTTATTTTAAATGTTAACGTTGGTTTGTTGTCATAGCAACTACATGTAAACATTATTCTAAATCCTTTACAGTAGGAATATAATCTATATATATCTATGTAGTACAGAAATTATAGATTACAAATGAAATATTATTATTTTTCACATTTAAGATTGAAAAAGTTGTGTTTGCTTTGTTTTATATTAAAAATAATTTACATAGAAAAATAATGATAACACGATTACACCATTTTAACTAATAAAAACACATTAAAACATTTTTATCACATTTAAATGTCAATAGGAGGTTCTTTCATTTCATTATTTAACTTTATTTTTTAACTTTAAATTATTGTTCTTTTTTATTATTATTTTAATACCTTCGTTCTGTTATCCTCAAAGTTACCAACATTTTTTTAGTTTTTTTTTGGGTCAGTTTGATCACAGCAAGTTAAACCTCCAGAAAGTTGTCATCATTAAAAAAAGTATGAATAAATAAATAAATAAATAAATAAATGTTAATGGTAACTATGTTAATGGTTTATTTAGAGACGCTGAACATTGAATGGAGTCACACTGAATAATCGCTCTCTGAACCACCTGGTACATGACCGATCAGATAAAACTTGAATGGGTCTAAATGTGGATTAGATTGGTGAATGAAGCGAGAGCTGCACGTGCTGCTGCAGAAGACCAGCTGGTTACATAAGGCTTCTAGTAGTAATCTGATCATGTGACCAACGCACAGACTGAACGGCCTCGTCATTACTGTCAGTCTAGCGTTAGCTGGAGTTCATCCGCATCAACGTGATCGTTTCTACCCGATGTCAAATCCTTAATTCATCAGAGAGAAGCCCGTTGGTTTCTACCACTCACAGAGCAGCACAAACAAAACACAAGTGTGTAGAGATGGTGAACGTTGGTTCTACCAGATGAACCAGAGCCTGAAGCTGCAGCATCATGAGTGAACATGGCGTCCTCATATGTGGACGTTAAGTTTTAGGTTTGTTGCAGTTTACTCTGCTTCATTTAGACCTGTCGTCCTCATAAGATCTGATCTTTTATCTACTATGTCCTGGTAGCAAAGGATCAATAAACTTGTTTATTTATTCTTATGAACTTTTCTAGTTTGATATGACTTGAACATTTAACAAGTTCCCAAGTCCTCATTTGAGGACACTGGGATTTCATCGTTTCCCAGTCTTATAGTTTGGTTACACATTGACGAAATAATCCCTGTGTCCACATATTATTTTCCTAAAACTACTTCCAGATGAAAGGTGATGCTTATTTTTTATACTATTCCAGGAGGTTAAAGTGGAATAAGAAACGATCAATGACTGTAAAGAGTCTCCAAGTCACAGCTGATTCAAAAAAGGTCAAAGAGGTGGAGACAAGAAAATTAACTAACAACTAATGAACCTGATCTTGTTTTTATCATCTGGCTCCTTCAGAGTCTGTCCTCATGATTCTACATCAGCTATGAACCACATGGAGACTGGACTCATAGAATCTGAACCTTTAGTCTCCATCTAGTGGTTTAATGGTGCTACTACAGATAATACACACAATGCAGCCATCTAGTAGTGAAGGTTAGCTTAGCATTGCTATGTAGCATGTAGCCTTGGTGGCGGTTAGCTTAGCCTTGATATGTAGCATGTAGCCTTGGTGGCTGTTAGCTTAGCATTGAGACCAGGTTGGACAGAAGAGGATTAAGTGAGTTAAAGGTTCTTTATTGGACATGAGGGACGGTATTAGCTGTAGCTGTTGTGGACGTCTTCCTCTCTAGCTGGGTTCCTCGTCCACATAGGCCACGCCCCCACCTGTCCATGGACACCTGAAGACAGGGGGAGGAGCTAAGACGTGATAAGAAACTGTCCAGATCAAACCTGAGAGACACTCACCGTCCGTCTCCTATGTCCCCGACTGACGATGTGTCTCCTGGAGTTGGACGAAATCTGTCTGAGGACGTGGAGGTTGTAGAGAAACAAGACTCTTTTCTTCTCCCTCTGACAGAGACAGAGACAGAGGAAGTTATATTTATACTTTTTTATATTTATATAGTCATATTTGTGTCAATGTATTGAATATGAGCCAGAACATCAGCCATAACATTATAACCACTGACAGTGTGTGGATCAGGAAGCAGGAAGAGGAAAGGCTGGATCTGAACATGTATGATCCTGGTCTGCAGTGGTCAGAGGAATAAGAGGAGAAGGAAGGAAAGAAGGAAGGAAGGAAGGAAGGAAGGAAGGAAGGAAGGAAGGAAGGAAGGAAGGAGGAGGAGGAGGAGGAGGAGCTGAAGGAGGAGGAAGGAGGAGGTGGTGGAGGAGGAGGAAGGAGGAGGTGGTGGAGGAGGAGGAGGAGGAGGAGGAGGAGGAGGAGCTGAAGGAGGAGGAAGGAGGAGGTGGTGGTGGTGGAGGAGGAGGAGGAGGAGGAAGAGGAAGATCCCTGGAGGCTCCACCTGAAGCAGGATTTAAAGGATCTGATGCTTATGTCACAGAACACATTCAGAGTCCAGGACCAGGTGGTCATAATGTTGTGGCTGATGGGTGTGGGTGAAGTGCTGAATGTGGATCTCGAGCAGAGTTCATCCCTAATAATGCTCTTAAGCTAATTGTGTGTGTGTGTGTGTGTGTGTGTGTTAATGAGATTTAGGCGTTTGCCTCTTCATCAGTTCACCACAGGAAGTGACATCACACCAACCAAACACAGAGGATTCTGCATGTAATTCTTATTTAGTATAAATATCACTTAATGATCTTTTCTTTTGTCACAGACATTTTTAGTGCACTCGTCATTTTTAGCCTCTTATAAAGTGACAATTTTTGATTATCCCTTTTTTAAGGTGCTCTCTGTTAAATCCATTAAATCTTATATTATACATTACTATGTTCAATAAACATATTTTATAACTTATTAAAGTGTATATTAAGTTAACATGGGGAGGTGTTAAACTTAGACCTAGACTTAGACAAACTTTAATGATCCACGATGGAAATTACTTTGTCACCGTAGCTTTGTTGCATAAACACTCATAAAAAACACAAGAAATATTAAATAAAATATTACAAGTAAAATAAAAATATGAAATAAAATATGAAAATATACCAAAAATAAATAAAATAAACAAAAAATATATAAAATACGAAAGAAAATATATTAAAAAAACATAAAATAATAAAAAATATAAACAATTATAAAAATATGGTTATTGTTGATTGTTGTGGTATCAGTGGTATCGGAGGTATCAGTGGTATCAGTGGTATCGGTGGTATCGGAGGTATCGGTGGTATCGGTGGTATCAGGAGTATCGGAGGTATCAGTGGTATCAGAGGTATCGGTGGTATCGGAGGTATCGGTGGTATCAGTGGTATCAGAGGTATCAGTGGTATCAGAGGTATCGGTGGTACCTTGGGGTGGTAGAAGGCAGCGATGACCCGTCGGAGGCGGTTGGTGTAAACTTGGAGGCAGCTGAACAGCGCCACCAACAGGACACAACACACACAACTCAGATACACACTGGCAGAGAGGGAGGACGGGGGAGACACACACTCTGAGGGGGAGACAAGAGAGAAGTTTGTAGCAGTTAGAGGAGGAACTGTCGCCCCCTGGTGGGAAAGAAGGAGGAGGAAGAGGAGGAAGAAGAAGATGAAGAAGAGTAGTGTATATTATGAATGATAGCTCGTCATACTGCCCCCTAGAGGCCTGGTGCTGCTCCAGTGAAGTTGTGACCCACCCCAGTTGTTGCTGTCGATATTGAGGCTGGACGAGCTGTTGAAGGCAGATATGGTCGTCCTCAGGAGGCGGGCCATCATGGAGTCTCCGCCCACTCTGATGTCGACCTGGTGACTACCTGCAGAAAGGGGGCGGGGCCACACAGATACGGAGAGGAAAGACACCGAGGTTTAGGTCTAAGGGAAGAGTTTATTCAGAGCATAAACTATGAATAAACTTGACTGATGCTCTGATACCGATGCCCGCCACACTTCCTCCAGACTCATGATGCCCCGCCCACACTTCCTCCAGACTCACTGTTGTTTTCGTTTAATTAATCCTACGCTCTGCTCCACCTCCACCAGCTACAGGGAAATGTTGGACTATACACTGAACATAATTTTAAAAATAAGCGGGACCCCTTTACATTATATATAACTCCCTAAAACAACAGAAACCAAATGATGTGTATTTTAGTGTTAAGTTTGATCCAAGTCCCGCCCACTAACATGGAGGAGGCGGAGCTTATAATCTATACTGCAGCCAGACACCAGGGGGAGCTCTGTGTAGTGTTTGCTGTGTTTACTGGTCAGGTTGAAGCTGGTGACCGTGTGTCTGCTGACGATGTCCAGGACGTGGACCAGAGAGAAGTCGACGGCGAGGAGGACAGCGGACAGCAGAGAGACGGAGATCACCTGAAACACACCGGACGTCTTCCCAGACACCGGTAACAACGTTACTTCACTGGAACCAACAGGAAACACTCGGATTTACTGACGCCAGTGAACGCACCACCTGCTTGAGCTCCTCGGGGTAAATTCTCAGACTCCAGGGGTCAATGATCTGGTTTCTCTCTGATCGACTCAGAGGTAGAAGGAAGCGCTTCCCCTAAACACAACCACACAGTCACCAGGCAGCAGAGATGAGGAAGAGGAGGAGGAGGAGGATGATGAAGAGGGAGGTACCGCCGTCTGTCTGCGAGCGTCAATCTTCCTGAAGTAGGCGGTGACGTAGACGTTGTCAAAACAAATGTCTCTCCTGTAACGTCTGAGGTAACTGAAGGCCCTGAGGAGGAGGAGGAGGAGGAGGAGGAGGAGGAGGAGAGATGATGATGATGAAGGTGAAGGTGACGGTGATGATGAAGGTGATGATGAAGGTGAGAGTCGTACTGGGTGAAGATGGTGATGAAGGTGAAGGAGAGCAGCAGCTGCAGGACGTCCACGGTTCGTCCCATGTTGGTCCTCAGGTTGTGGACGGATCGTCTTATGGCCTCCGTGAACTCCTCCTCCATCAGAGCTCCTCCCAGCACCGACTGCTGCTGCTGCTCCTGGGGGAGAAGAGGTGGAGTCAGTCGTTACCAGGCTCGACCCGCGGGGGGCGCTGGAGGACGGCCGGCGTGGTTCTGACCTGGAGGACGATCTCAGTGCTGAACTCCCGGGACAGGAGGTCGACGGAGACGTTGAGTTGGTCGAAGAGCTGACCGAAGTTCCTCTGGACGGGAATCTGCTCCCTGCACCGGGGAGTCATGACTGGGAGGAGGAGGAGGGACGTGTTACCATGGAAACCAGACAAATAAAGCTCCCATCCTCTAGTCTGTGGGCGGAGACTCGGTTAGACCCAAAACACAGCTGAGAGATAATCGCCATGAGCTAATCATCCACCATTACGAGCTCAGTCACACGGCGCTGCTCAGCCATCGTCTTTCAGCCTTTTGAAGCTTGTCCCAAATCCAACATGGCGGCCACTCTGACCTCTCACCTCTCATGATGTCACACAGGAAGTGGAACCTCATGGTGACACAGAGGATGTGGTTGATGACGGGGACAGGTATGGCCTCCATACACGCCGCCCACCTGCGGTCGAACCAATCAGAGCAGCGCTGGACGCCCTCGTCCACCACGTCTGGACAAAAACACGGAGGCACCGAGCGAACAATAATCATTTCTACACTCATCTGCAACAACGAGAGGCTTGAAACGTCACATCCGCTGTGACAGACTGTAGGTGAATTAAATCTTTACAAGCTGTTTGTGAAACACTGATGAGGTGGAGGCGACTCACCGTTGCACTGGGTCCTGGTCTTGCTGGTGAACTGGTCCTGGGTGCTGTTGGCGGCGCCCCGGTTGGGTCTGAAGCGGTCGTAGCCGTACTGGAGGACCAGCTCGTCTCTGACGCTCTGGAACTTGTGGCTGACGCTCAGAGCTTCCGACTGGAACGTTTCCTTATCGTCCTGAACGGGGACGTTTAGCACAGGAGGAAGGGTCAATATCATTCCACTCTTCTCACAAAAAAGATTTATATGAAAAAACCGTCAAAGTGAAAACTGATTTCCAAAAGTGAATAATGATAAAATAAATTTTAACTAGAGGCAGATTCATTATCCAGTAGATTATAAGTGTCAGGATTTGAAAAGGACGTGAAAATATGTCGATTGCAATGAGTTAAACTGAGAAATTAGAAAAAGCTTTTTTCAATAGTTCTAGACATGAAACAACTAAATTGTGAGTCTGAGAATAGATAAAATACAAAACTCAATCACAAACAGAATAAATATTAAATATATTTGAGTCTCTAGTGGGACTGGATGGTTTCAGGAAAAGATGATAAATGTAATATTGTAATTTTTATTTATTTAAATAAAAATGACTATTTTTCTTTAAATTCTTTAATTATTGATTTTTTTAATTGGAATATGAAATGTCTTCTTTTGTATTATTATTATTATTATTATTATTATTATTATTATTATTATTATTCAGTAGCTTCTTCATTTATTAAAGAAATTAAAAAATATTTTTTGTACTTTTTATTAATGTACTTCTATCATTTTAAGCTTTGGGAAAGAAACTGTTCAGTAATCTGGTGGTGGTGGGAGTTTTTATGAACCTGTATCGCCCCCAAGAGGACGGGAGGTGAAGGTACAAAATACTGACTAAAAAGAGGTGAAAACTTCTGCAATCACTAACTTTAAATCGTGTATTAAATTGACATTTAAAACAATTAAAATGTTTAATCAGATTAATCTCAGGGTTGATGTGGATTAATTCTCATTGATCAGATTAAATCTGATGTTTTAAATGTTTCATTGTTCATGAGCAAACAGCTGATTTGTCGTCCTCACCATTAGCTCCTGGCTAACGAGGAGAAACGGGGTGACGGCGGCCCGCCACAGTAACCGGCTGTGACGAACCTGCAGGTCCAGGTTACAGCTCAGAGACGTGGCCGCGGCCTCGACGTTCCGCTGGATGTTTGAAACTGGACCTGAGACCAGACAGAGACGACACAACACAAAACTATTCCTACATGTTTGTGGACACAAATAAACAGATGCACTGAGCTCTAGTGTGTTTTCTTATGTTTTAAGTTGTGAACTACAAACTTTTTAAGAATATTAATATTTTTGAGGGTTTAAACGTTTCCAGACTTGTTTTATCTTCCACCTAATGAACCTGTCTTAAATTTTCTGTCAATAACTGCCAATCAGCACAAGCACACAACAACATGTGTGTGTTGTTTCTTTTCTTAATTCTCTAGAAGATCAGAGTTTAAAACTACAAAGAAACAACTGTATTTCATCCAAAAGTTATTTGTTTGTTTCTTTTCAATATTTTAGCTAAAAATAAATAAATAGCCTTGGTGACTGTTAGCTTAGCATTGATATGTAGCATGTAGCCTTGGTGGCTGTTAGCTTATGACTGTTAGCTTAGCACAGATATGTAGCATGTAGCTTGGTGACTGTTAGCTTAGCATTGATATGTGGCATGTAGCTTGGTGACTGTTAGCTTAGCATTGATATGTGGGGTAGTTGTGACTGTTATAGCAAGATAGTAGCATGTACCGTGACTGTTCTTAGCATTGTATGTAGAGTAATCTAACTGTTGAGTTTACTCTTACAACACGGACAGGATCAGCAGCATCAAGTAAGCACGGCCACGGGAGCCGAGCATGCTGGGAAACACGAGGAGGACCGAACACCTGAAGGACGAGGACAAGGCTCCGCCCACAACGCACACACCTGGAAGGCACGGAGCTCTTTAAACGTTCTTCATTTTAATGTCAGAGAAACGTGAGTGAGACATCTTACCGACAAACAAAGATCCTGCAGCCAGCTTCAGGTCAAAGGTCAGGGGGAGGTTATGAGCCACGCCCACAAACAAAACTGGAGCAGGACAGAAAATATCAGATGACTTCATTTAATTAGTCAGAAATACATTTTTAATGTTTCTAAAATGAAAAAAGCACCCATGGAATAATAATAATAATAATAATAATAATAATAATAATAATAATAATAATAATAATAATAATAATAATAATAATAATAAGAGGATAACACATATTTCATTCTACAATAAAATAGAAATTCATATTAACATATTTTTTAAAGGGGGAATTATGATAAGAATCAAGAATCATTGATTGTCATTTAAATGAAATAAAGGGTGGTAACTGCATTCTTAATTAATGCAAATATTAAACAGTAATAGTGGGATAATCGTAACATGATAAAATATATTATACACGATGACAAAATTAATTTTTAGATTAATTAAAACTCAATGGAAACATAAATAAAACTAACAAGAATTATTATAATAGATGCAGTATTTTTCCAACAGAATTATAGAAAATATACATTTTACATTTTAAATGTACAATTATTTTAACAATTATTTTCATTTTATTTTATTGAAAATAAATGGTTAGCTTTAAACCGGGTTACATCACCATGGTAACAGAACTAGAGCAGAACGAGTTCCTGTTTGAGTTCGGTTTCTCTCTTTTTGTTCGTTTAGTGAAGTTGTTGTGTTTAAAAGAAGCCGAACTATCAGGGAGCAGGTCCTGGTTCTGGAGAGACCACAGGTTAACACAGAACCGACGCGTTTCTCTGCGCAGCGGCTGAAAACATGAAAATGCGAAGTTTCTCGGGCGGATTCTGAACGCGTTTCTTGTCGCTCGGTCTAGACTGAAGCTGATTGGTGGAGAAGACTCACCTGCTCCGGTCCCTGCTCCGAACAGCGCCCTGAGGACCAGGTGAGTCACCGGAGGGCGGAGGAGGCCTGGAGGAGGAGTAAACAGAGATGGATGGATGGATGGATGGATGGATGGATGGATGGATGGATGGATGGAGGTGAAAACACATTGAATGATGAACTCAAATTGTGTGAAATGAACTCACTGCTGAGAGGAGCTGAACATCTCTGAGCATCAACATCAGCCACCACCATCATCATCATCATCATCATCATCATCTTCTGGAGTAAGAAGGAGTGAGGAGGAGTAAAGAGGAGTAAAGAGGAGCAAGGAGTAGATCCTAGAAGCTTCACCTCCTCTGGTCTCCAGGTTACAGTAACGGCTCAGACAGGATTTAAATAAAAATAATTAGAAATAATGTAAATATATGTATATATCTCATCTTCCATACGCTGAGTCCTCACTAGGTTGCGGGAGTTAAAATAAAACAAAAAAAAAAAGAAGATATCAATACATTTTTTTTAGTTGATTTCCCATAAAAAAAAAACGCCTTTATTTTTTTAATACAACAACAAAATATTCCTATTCATAAAATAGCAAAAACAGTATGAATAATATTTTAAATAAATATTTAATGTTTAAAATCATAAATAATTATTAATGTATATAAGTCCTTCCGGAAATAATATATGTCCTAAAAATAAACTGTACAATAATAATGATGATGATGAATTTAATACAATGTAAGAATTAAATTAAATATTTTTAATACTTACAAAAAATAAATGAATGAGATGAAGCTAAAATACTATTCTTAGAATTATAACGTAATATATAAAAGGTGCAAAATAAATAAATGTGAAATTATATATAAATATACAAAGCAATCAGAATTAAGACTTAAAAATGAAGTTAAAATTGTTCATTATAAATTATAATAATAATTAAGTAAAGATAACAATGAAAGGTAAAAATAATTTAAAATTTATTACATGTTCCAAAATTAAATATAAAAATGTTAAAGTGTCAAATATTTTAGAATAAATAATAAAAACTGAATTTAGATAAGAAAGTCTGTGACAGTTCTCTGGTCTCTGTGACACTTTTCAGTGGTTGTGAAACTGTCTGTGAAGTAAAAGATGGAGCGTGACGAGAGACGAAGACACCTGAGGAAGAGTGACATCACAGTCCAGGTGGAGAGGGGCGGAGTCACACAGACTCTCAGAGGAGCCCTGAACAGGTAACAAACACCAGCCACACCTGTTAGCCAACCACACACACTGTCTTAGCTGCACTGGAGAGCATCCATGTTTGGTTTGTTCTTCAGTGAATATTAGTTATTTCAATCTCCTTAAAGATCAGTTTTATAGATAAGAAGTTAACACAAGTTAAAAACCAGTTGAAAAACAAAACAACATTTTAACAACTAAGATAAGATAAAACTTTATTGATCCCCATTCAATGAATTCAAATGTTGTGTTCAAAGGATTCTAGTTTTCAAACACTTCTGGTTTCTTTAACCCTCCACAGACCAGGAACCACATGTGGTAACATGTGGTTCCTGGTTCCTCTCAGTGAGGTTTATTATCATGTGGTTTTCATTGAGCCAATCAGAGAAGATCCAGGAAACACTGTCAGGTCTAATCAGGGTCTAATGTGGTCTACAAGGTTCCCCTCTGAACTGGTTTATTAGGAACCATGAAGAAGAACAAGTGTCCTCATGTTTCTGATGTGATGATGTTGACAAGCGTCTGAGTCGTGTAGCTCGTTAGTGTTTGGATCTGGTGCCGCCTCGTCTACTGCAGGTCAGCTCAGAGGAGTGGGAGGAAGGTCAGAGGTCACCTGGTGGAGGCGGGGCGGAGCCTGGTGGCGTTTGTCTTCGGGTTGATGCTGGCGTCTTTCTACGGCGTCATGACTCTGGTCCTGCAGAAGCAGCCGCTGTGGTTTTGTGTCCACGCCACGTTAGCTGTGGGCGGCCTGGCCGCCTTCGGCATGGGGCTGTCGGCTTCGGTCCGGGCTGACGTCATGGTGATGATGCCTTCGCTGGGCTCAGGTAAATCCTCAGACTCAAAGTTCTCTAATGAGGCTAGAGCTTCCAAATTGAGTAAAAGCGGAGCACCCTGATTTCACCTTCCCCTAAAATCAGGAGGATATGATCCTGGGACTGCAGTGGGAACCAGACCCATTAACCAATGAGCCTCTTAACATCCAAAGACAGTCAAAGCTTCTAAATGGACACAGAGTTTCAAACTGAGTAACTGCTTGCAAACAGATTCAGAGGTACAGCATCTGTAAATAGTGCTTCACAGCTCGTACCCAAAGCGAATCACGCCCCTGGACCAACAAGCCTCTGGGAAGCAAATCAAGCACCTTAGTTGGGTCGGGCTCAGATTAGAACTCCTCAGACTCGGAGCATCAAACCTGAGTTAGAGTTTAAACCCGGAGTCAAAATGAATCAGTGTCATAGCAGATTAAGAGCTTCCAAACCGAGTTAAAGCTTCCAAATAGTGTTTCAAAATGGAGTAAGAGCTCACAGAGTCAGAGCTTCCAAAGAGATAATTCAGAGGTGGACCCTCCAAAACTGATTACCAGTTTGTAATTATGGAATTAAAGCTTCCAAACTAACAAAGCTTTCCTAAATCTGGAGGGCTCGTCCGGGATTTGAACCCAGGAATCCAAAGTAAATCAGAGTTTCTGAAAGGAACAGTGAAAACTTTGAAAGTGATTAAGAGTTTCCAAGCAGATTATACAGAGCTGGACCCACAAAACCAAGTACCAGGTAGCAAATAGAATTAGAGCTTCCAAATTATCCCTATTTAGTTAGAGCATGGAGCGCTCAACCCTTATGTTTCAAATATACATCTCTACAGCTCCTCCTAAAGCTAGTGGGCTCATCCGGGAGTTGAACCCGGGACCTCTCGCACCCAAAGCGAGAATCATACCCCTAGACCAACGAGCCTCCTGAGAGCATTCAGAGAAATGAGCGAGAGCTTCCAGATTATGAGTTGAGCTTCAAAATAGACTTATGCAGATTATGCAGAGCTGGACCCTCCAAAGAGTTAACACTTCCAAATAGAGTTAAAATTTAAAAAATGGACAAACGGCCATTCTAGGAGCGAACCCAACACTTAGTCAGTTGGGTTCGAGCTTCTAAACTGGATCAGAACTCACAAACTTAGTCAGCGCTTCCAAACCGACTCAGAGCTTCCGAACACTAGAGCATCCTAACAGAGTTTTCTAATAAAATCATATTAGAAGATTCAGAATTAAAATTCTAAACAGGTTAAGATCATCTCAGAATCGTGGTCCTGACCGTCTGTCTCCTGTGTTCCAGCTCAGGGAAGGAAATTTATCCTCGTCCTATTTATGTCGGTGCTGCTCTCCGGTCCTCTCACCAACACCTTAGAAAACACAGAGCGAGCTGCCTCCAGTCTGCTGTGTGGAGCCGAGCTGGCAGCCAATCAAACGCAGGAACTGATGCAGAGGGCGGCCCAACCCCTTTTCTGTAAGCCACGCCCACCTGTTAAATATTTCTACCACTGGAAGATCTAAAACCACGGCTGATGCTCGATGCACATTTTCTTTAGATTGAATTATATTTTTGTAAAAATCTATTATGGTTTAAGTTGGAAGTTATTTAACATTTATCAAATTAGTAGCGAACAACGGTTAGCTTTGTTTCCAAATCCTGCGCCATGAATGAAACCAGCTGAAGTCTGAAGTTTCTGTTGTTGTTGTTGTTGTTTTGCAGCTGTGTTGGACAAAATCAGAGAGATCAGCAGTAACGCTTACGCTGTAGCCGGACGAGTCCAGAACTTCATCCACGCTCTGACAGACAGCGTCCGCCATGTTGGTGAGGCAGCGTCAGGCGTTTATAACATTAGACAGTTTCATCAAACTTTAATCATGTTGAAGTTCGGATTTCTTTACTTTCACCTGATTTAAGATCCTAAGTAAAGAGTCATGCAATCATAAAACCCACATGAAGCTCAAACTTAGTAGAACAACACCAGAAGCAACTATTTCCATTGAAGCATCACACATCACATCAGAATTTCTTCTTCTGTCTCAATATTTCATCAGATTCAAAAACTACTGACAACGAATGTACCTGGTCTAGTTTTTATCATCTCCTGGGTCCTTTAGAGTCTGTCCTCATGATTCTACATCAGCTATGAACCACATGGAGACTGGACTCATAGAATCTCAACCTTTAGTCTCCATCTAGTGGTCTAATGGTGCTACTACAGATAATACACACAATGCAGCCATCTAGTAGTGAAGGTTAGCTTAGCATTGCTATGTAGCATGTAGCCTTGGTGACTGTTAGCTTAGCATTGATACGCAGCATGTAGCCTTGGTGGCTGGTATCTTAGCGTTGGGGGTTGTTGAATGACTTCAGAATGATGTCATTACTATCAGGATGGTTTTTAGTCTCTATTCTAGAAGATATTTTAGTTCATCACAAATTAATCAGACACAATGTTACTGTCTCTGGAGTCTGGTCTTTCCTCTATATCTTCTATAACTTGATTTTAAAGAATACATGATCCTGTAATGATCAGAATATATAATCTGTCCATAGATACAGTTGGATTGAGGAAACACATCCCGCTCAGTCAGAAATGCATCTTCAGCATCGACCTGCATATTCACTAAGACACCTCTGACCTCTGACCTCTGCAGCTCGTACTCTGAGGAACGTCCTCCACTTCCTGGTGGACATCGGAGACGCCTGTAACGCCAAGCTGGGCTCTCCGTACAGGAAGTGTCGGGCTGTGTTTGCCGAGGCTCGCAGCGACTGCTCTGACCTCCTCGGAGACTTCGACTTCTTGTGTGAGATCGTGGACGTCTTCCTTCCCCTCTGTGGCATCGCTCGCGGTGCGTTCACTGACCTTTCATTGTTCTGTTCATCCGTAGATGCTGATGACACCGGTCATGTGTCGTGCACAGACAAGCCGTCTCTAAGAGTCTCTGTGAGAACCGTGTGTGCGGATGGAGGTATAACTTTGTTTTCATGGGCAACTCATGTGGTCAGTCACATGTGAGGACGTCATCAAACCAGAGAGTAAGATGGGCGGAGCTAGTTATGAGCGACACCTGTAAAAAGCAGCATCAGGGATAAAGGGGCAGCACCTTTGCTGCAAAATGAAAATAATATCAACACAAAACTGCACAAGGATATTCACTGTTTTGCTCGTGTGGATTTTATTGCAACGTTTTGTTCATTTGTTTGCATAATTAAAGTTTTATTGAATAAATTTCTGAATAAAGCTTTAGGCTATAAGCAATACGAAATAAATCTGTTCTCTCAGAAAAGAGCTGAACTTCCATAACTAGACGACACATCGCAGCTATTTCATGAGGAACATTTGAGTCTGAGCCACGTCTCAGATTACAAGTCTATTCTCTGTCGATATTTTTATCTTTAAGTTACTTTAATTCTTTCTCTCCTTCATATTCAAACTTTACTCTCTGTGAAAGAAACACAGAGGAAACATTCTTATGGATTGTATAATGTGCACAAAAGCAGACAATTCAACACATTCTCTCTCGATATTTGTGTGTTGCTTTTCTGTGTCTTTGAGTCGTTTTAATTCTCTCAGTGTTTGTGTCTCTCAGCTGGAGAGTTCTTCTGCATCATCCCCACCTACATCGCCAGTCACCTGAGGAAACGTCTGGCAGCTCGTGAGTTCAGTCCTTCAGCATTTTCACTTTCTTTTCCAGACAAACTTTTCCAGACTCAGATTGTGTGTATGTGTGTGTTTTTTATTTCCAGCGTCCATTGCAGCGTTTGAGAAAATGAAGCGTGAGTTTGACTTCAACATCTCGGCCTCTGTGAACTACGACCTGGAGTCGAACAGCAGCCACTCGGTGCAGCAGGTGTCCCAGGACGTCCTGGAGGAGGTTTCATCAGACCTGCAAGTGTTTCAGAAACTCAGCGAACCGCTGATGTACGCCGGCCTCCTCCTGCTCGCCGTGTCCTTCCTGAGGTCAGGAGCCACCTTCATGTTCCTTCAAGTTCCTTCATGTTCCTTCACGTTCCTTCATGTTCCTTCACGTTCCTTCATGTTCACACTTCATCATTGTGTGTGTGTGTGTGTGTGTGTGTGTGCAGGGCGGTGCGCTACAGGCGCAAATATCTCTACGACATCGACTTTGACAACGTTTACATCAGCGCTCAGTTTGCAGAGCTCGACCATCAGGTGGCTTCAGGGGGCGGAGCCTCAGTCCTGCCAATCACACGCAGAGAAGCTCAGACCTACATCACACCAGGTCAGTACATGTCCTCACACTTTCCTGCAGGCGTGTGTTGGTTGATCTCCTGCTTGACATGTATGTGTGATGGTCTAAGTCTGTTTCTGAATAATATCCCTCCTCATATCTGTGTCTGTGTTTGTTTATGAGATTCAAAGCTTGTTCCTGATTGGCTGCAGCTGGTCATGATGTCATCATTAATAACTGATTTTAACGGATCCATTTTTTCCTCCAGTCTCGTTTCGGCTGACGACCAAAGAGTGGCGGGCCGTGATAGCGGGCGTGGCTTCCGTCCTCAGGCACCTTCTGATTGGCTGCCTGCTGGTGGCGCTGGACTTCCTGGTGTTCTGGATTCTGGACCAGGTGCACCACCAGGTGAAGGGGGACGTCGTGGCCCGAGGTGAGACAACGTCTCCTCAAAACCCTTTTCAGTTTGGCTTTTAATTGATTTTCCTTTTTTTAATCTATTTATTATCCATTGACTGTTTAAATATTTGATCTCTTTTCCTGTTTTAGTTGATGGTGTTTTTATTGTGTTATTAGTGTAACTTCATCACTTTCTCCCTGGTTCATCCTTTAGCATTTCATTAGCCTAATTAGCTCAATTTCCAAAGTCAACTTTTTTGACTGTTATTTATCAATAAAAAAAGTTCAAATAAGACTTAGACGATTATGGCACAAGCTAACGATTATTTTTAATTAGATTTTTGTCACATTGTGCTGATGGATTGATTATGGGTTTGACCTCTGACCCTGGGACTGTGTTGTCCCGCTAGCTCCGGTCCGACTGGCGGTCCAGGTGAACGGATCAGGTTACACCTCCGACATCTTCAGGGACCTGGTGTCGTCCTTCGACGTCCTGCAGGGAGGAAACGTGACGGTGGTCAGCAGGAAGTGTCTCGTGGAGCCGTCAGAACCGGACTACGCCACGGTTTTCATCCTCGGTACGACCACGTAAAAGACATCAAAGTGATGATCTGAGAAAAGACGTTGAACTCAAGAGAAAATCAGTTTATATTTGACATAAACTACAAGATGGTGACCACTTCCTGGAGCAGTGGTCACCACGGAGACCACTTCATGGAGCAGTGGTCACCACGGAGACCGCCTCCTGGAGCAGTGGTCACCACGGAGACCGCCTCCTGGAGCAGTGGTCACCACAGAGACCGCCTCCTGGAGCAGTGGTCACCACAGAGACCACCTCCTGGAGCAGTGGTCACCACGGCGACCACTAACCTGCTGTTCTGCTGTGTGGTCCAGGGTTCCTGTTGGGTCTGGCTCTGCTCGTGTCTCTGACCGGAGGATTGATGCAACGATGCAGACGACTCATCTGTGCCTCATATCACCCAGAGAGAGAGCTGGTACACATCACACACACACACTAACACACACATTAACACACACTAACACACTAACACACATACCAACACACAACACACACACACACTAACACACACACTAACACATACCAACACACAACACACACACACTAACACACACACTAACACACACTAACACATACCAACACTCAACTAACACACACAAACACACTAACACACAACTAACACACACTAACACACAACTAACACACAACTAACACACATACCAACACACAACTAACACACACTAACACACACAAACACACTCTAACACACATTCACACGCTAACACAGTATAACATACAGTAACACACATGATAACTGACACTGACACACATGAACACACACTAACTGTGTAGGGATGGTGACGCTGTGGCCGCTCCTCTGGCTCTACTGGGTCATATAAGCCCCGCCCCCTCCATGTTAATGATTAATGATTATTAAACTAATAAACAACTAATGATTAATAAACTACTACTGATAATGAAGGTAACATGTTCATGTGTGTGTGTGTGTGTGTGTGTGTGTGTGTGTGTGTGTGTGTGTGTGTGTGTGTGTGTGTGTGTGTGTGTGTGTGTGTGTGTGTGTGTGTAGTGTGTGTGTGTGTGTGTGTGTAAACGTCAGCGTCTTTGTTCTGAACTCTGGTTCTTTCCTCTCATCGTTCCATGAAAACATGAAGTTGAGATAAACGTCTTTTCCTCAGAGGCTCTTTACACCTCAGCTCCTCCACAAACTCAGACAGACAAACCACGCCCCCTTCTACTGGGTGACCCCGCCCCTCCATTCTGGTGACCCCGCCCCTCCACTCTGATGGAGTAGAGGTGAAGAGAACCAGGTGATGTAGGTGAGAGGTCACAGAGCTGAGAGGAATCTGAAGAATCTCCAGAATGAGACGATGGAAACTGGAAGCAGGAGGCAGGTCTAAACTAGACCTGGACCAGGCAGAAACCAGACCTGGACCAGGCTGAAACCAGACCTGGACCAGACAGAAACCAGACCTGAAAACTAGACCTGGACCAGGCTGAAAACAGACCTGAAAACTAGACCAGAAACCAGACCTGAAAACTAGACCAGAAACCAGACCTGGACCAGGCTGGAACCAGACCTGGAACCAGACCTGGAACCAGACCTGGACCAGGCTGAATTTCCATGTTTATTATTAAAAAATTTCTTTATTAGAGAAAATATTAACTTATATTTTTTTCCATTTTAACTTTTGTAGTAAGTGAAACTATTTTTATCTGAATCTTTTTTAATCTTGTTCAGATTTTGGTTCCTGATTAAACTGGTTTAGTTCTCATAGTTCTCATAGTTCTCGTTTCTGTTTTGAGAGGCTGCAGCTGTGAATCCACCGCACAGAGAAGTTTCAGATCATCCAACTCTTTTCAATATTAACACAACACACAGTTTTTAAATGAAGGTTTTTATCATAAAGAGGAAAATCCTGATTCAGTTTCTGTTTCACAGTCAGACCTGGTGATGAAACATTCATAAAAACCTCTCAGACATCTGAAACATCTCTGAGACGTTTCCATATAAAAGTTTATCTCTGAAGTTCATTGAAACACTTTGTTCTCGTTTCCATGGAGACGATGCAGGGGGTCATGTGACCAGTTCAGCTGAATCCATCTTCCTCAAAGTGACGAGAGTTTTAGAGAATTATGGGACTTGACCAGACGAGACTTTACCAGAGTTACATCACCTTTCACTGGAGACACAGAGACACAGAGACACTGAGACACTGGGACACTGAGACACAGAGACACTGAGACACTGAGACACTGAGACACGGAGACACGGAGACACTGGAGACAAGTTTTATTTTATTTATTTATTTGCTTCCACATTAGTCTCACACTCTCCCTGGGTTCACACAAGTCAACATCACATCACTAAGACAAACAACAACAAAACAAACAATCCATGACTCTGTTAAAGGTTCTAGAGAACCACACAGAACCACAGAGAACCACAGAGAACCACAAAGAACCTCAGAGAACCCAGAGAACCACAGAGAGACATTGATCTAATGGAGGAAACGTGTAGAGTGACTCCACAGTTCAGTCGTGTTTTAACAGGAGAAACAAACAGGTTTAAATCAGGGTTCAGGAGGTTTGGGTTCAGTTTCCCCTTAATAATAATTTATAAATAAAATGTATTTAAAAACTGCGCTTTGTGTTTACTTGTGTTTAATATTTAAAATGAAAATATTAAAATATTTAAAAGTAAGAACTCAGGAGCAACAGAAACGATGAAGGTTTTCCTGTCGTTCACCAGGAGAGACTCTGGTTCCTCCGGCAGAAGATCATAGACGAGAGGAGGACGATGGGACGAGTCCTCAGGAGGTTTGTGGGCAGGAGCAGAGGAGGAGGAGGAGGAGCAGGAGGAGGAAGAGGAGCAGGAGGAGGAGGAGGGGGAGGAGGAGGAGCAGGAGGAGCAGGAGCAGGAGGAGGAGGAGGAGGAGGAGGGGGAGGAGGAGGAGCAGGAGGAGGAGGAGCAGGAGGAGAAGGAGGGGGAGGAGGAGCAGGAGGCCGACTTCATCGTCTACTCATACGGTGCGATGTTTTTTTTTTTCATTTGTTTTATTGCAGAGAAGAACAAATACATTGGGAGAATATTTCCATCTAATAAATTAAAGTCTGAAATGATGAAAGTTTATGCTCATGTCTTTCTGCTGTGGGTGAAAGAGCTTCTTCTGTCTTTTGCTTCAGTTTAGGGTTAGTCTAGGGTTTGTCTTCTTCCTCATAAAGCTGCAGGTTGTCCACATGTTTTTATATTTAATTCTGTGCAAGGAAAATCTCAACGTCTCCGTCTCTGGAAGCACCTGCTACTACACGTCTGTAACATGGACGGAAAAAATATTTTACAAAATAATCTTAAATCTATTATCTAGCATCGTAAAGTGAGTCTGAGTTTTGTGTCGTCGTTGTATTTATGTGTGTTGTTTTCTTATGTATTGTGTGTATGTTTCTGTGCGGTTGCTATGGCACCAGCTACTGGTTTCCTTCATAAAGTCAACATTATCTGACCTGAGCTAATCTGTGTGGATCTGGGGCAGGTATCAGCTGATGGTCTGAGGTGTGTCCGTTTACTTTAGGATACCTGGAGGAGGTCACCTGACTCACCTGCTGGGCGTCACGCCCCCCAACACACGCCTGGTCTGTGGAGGCGAGCTGAGGACAGAGGACGACACCGTCCCACGTCACGTCCCACGATGTCCAGGTGAATATTCAGACAAGCAGCAGAAACACAGGAACATTCAGGTTCAAAAATATAAAACATTAAAAGTGAGAAGGTCCAGGTTTGAGTCCAGACTAAAACACTAGACCTGAGACATGAGGTCGTCTTCTCTATAAAAACACTAAAATGTGATTAAATGTCTCAAATTAAAACTAGCTGGACACCTGTTGTCAAAGAATCCGTCCTGTCTCTGCTCTCTCGTCTTATTCTGGACCGTCTTGTTTTCTCAGGACTCCACTGTCCAACGCGCTTCAACAGTTTGGGAAACACATGTGTCACCTGCAACCGACCTCCGACCTTCCAGGAAGAAGAGGAGGAGGAGGAGGAAGAGGAGGAGGAGGAGGAGCTGGAGCTGTGAGTGTCAACTGGATATTTATTCTTGCTCGTCATAGAAAAGAATAAATATCTGAATATTTCTGTATCTGGTCTGGATCTAACCCATTATTAGCCCTGAACCAGTGGAACCAGTGGAACCAGTGGAACCAGTTTCATCTAAACCTGGTCCTGACCAGACCGGGTCACAGTCTTTAGTCATTCTGTTGTTTATTTAATATTTTCTTATGAACTTTTTACAGAGAATTTGAACGTAGTCTCAGAGTCGTGTACTGGGGTTCGAATGTTGGTCATTCGTGACACCATCAAGGAGAGTCTGGTCTGGTCTGGTCTGGTCTGGTCTGGTCTGGTCTGGTCTGGTGTCTGGTCTGGGATCTGGTGTCTGGTGTCTGGTGTCTGGAGTCTGGTCTGGTCTGGTCTGGTCTGGTCTGGTCTGGTCTGGTCTGGTCTGGTCTTGGGTCTGGTCTGGTATGGTCTGGTCTGGTCTGGTCTGGGGTCTGGGGTCTGGTCTGGGGTCTGGAGTCTGGAGTCTGGTCTGGTCTGGTCTGGTCTGGTCTGGTCTGGGGTCTGGGGTCTGGGGTCTGGTCTGGTCTGGTCTGGTCTGGTCTGGTCTGGGTCTGGTCTGGTCTGGTCTGGTCTGGGTCTGGGGTCTGGTCTGGTCTGGTCTGGTCTGGTCTGGTCTGGTCTGGTCTGGTCCAGTCTGGAGTCTGGGGTCTGGTCTGGTCTGGTCTGGTCTGGTCTGGTCTGGGGTCTGGTCTGGTCTGGTCTGGTCTGGTCTGGTCTGGTCTGGGCTGGTCTAACATCCATATGAATGAATCCCAGTTGAATAATGAATTGTCACAAGATGGTTTTAATGTTATTGACGGTTCCTGCCAGTGGTCATAATGTTGTGGCTGACTGGAGAGCTCAGCTTACTGCTCTTTTCTCCCTCAGAGACTCCTCCTCTGATGATGATGATGATGATGAGGAGGAGGAGGAGGAAGAGGAGCTGTGGTTCTCAACAGGAGTGAGTGACGACCTCAGGTGATGCTCTGGTGCTTAGATACATATAGATACATGTTATAGATACATGTTATAGATACATGTTATAGATACATATAGATACATGTTATAGATTCATGTTATAGATACATATAGATACATGTTATAGATTCATGTTATAGATACATATAGATACATGTTATAGATACATATAGATACATGTTATAGATACATGTTATAGATACATATAGATACATGTTATAGATTCATGTTATAGATACATATAGATACATGTTATAGATTCATGTTATAGATACATATAGATACATGTTATAGATACATATAGATACATGTTATAGATACATGTTATAGATACATATGGATACATGTTATAGGTACATGTTATAGATACATATAGATACATGTTATAGATACAGGTTATAGATACATATAGATACAGGTTATAGATACATATAGATACATGTTATAGATACATATAGATACATGTTATAGATACATGTTATAGATACATATGGATACATGTTATAGATACATGTTATAGATACATATGGATACATGTTATAGATACATATGGATACATGTTTTAGATACAGGTTATAGATACATATAGATACATGTTACTAGATCAGATTACGACTACCATGTTGATGCTACATGTTAGATACATATGGATACATGTTATAGGTCATGTTATAGATACATATAGATACATGTTATAGATACAGGTTATAGATACATATAGATACATGTTTATAGATACATATAGATACATGTTATAGTTCATGTTATAGATCCATATAGATACATGTTATATGTACATGTTATAGATACATATAGATACATGTTATAGATACATATAGATACATATAGATACATATATAGATACATATAGATACATGTTATAGATATATATTATATAGACTTTATCTATATTGTTTCATAAATCTTTTTCTATTTATTTTTAAATATATTTATAAACACTGCTGGACATAGATACAGTAGCCAAACAAAATGATTTATTTATTTATTTTTATTATTTATTTATTTATATTTCCCCTGGTTTTCTCGGGTCAGTCACGTGACGTACCAGGACCGACCCGGCTCCGAGGAGTCCGGCGCCTCCTTTCACTCGGCCTCCTCCAGCCTCCGTCTCCAGGATTAAAGTCTTTAAAGCATCAAACGAGTCAGAGTCGAATCATTTTATTAAAATATAAAACATGACAGAAAAAATCACACACACAAACGCATCATCAGCTACACGGACTTAATGTCTCCATCACCCGGACCAGCCGTTACCATGGAGACCAGACAGGTCTACTGGAAGGAGGAGGATTCATTTTATATATTTTTATAATGATTTTTAATAAATATTTTAAAGTACTTTATTTAAAACAAACTATATTTTATTATATCTTTTTCAATTTTATATTTTATATAATTTTATGGATTTATTATATTTTATATTTATATTATAATATATTTTTTTTATTTTATTTTAAATAAATAAACGAGAAATTCAGACGTTATAAAACCGGTCGGACCGGTGTGTGTTCATAGTGTGTATTTTCAATGTGTGTGTGTGTGCGTGTTGATAGTGTGTGCGTATTTTCATGTTGTGTAGTAAGTGTGTGTATTTTCAGTGTGTGTGTAGTTGGTGCGTGTATTTTCAGGGTGTGTGTGTTAGTGTGTGTAGTCGGTGTGTGTATTTTCAGGGTGTGTGTGTTAGTGTGTGTAGTCGGTGTGTGTATTTTCAGGGTGTGGCTCAGCAACAAAGAAACTTTGCAGAAAGTTTAAAATCGGATCAGAGCAACACGAACCAGTGAGTGTGTTCAAACTGCGTCAGTGTGTTTGTCCACAGTGTGTGTTAGGTGTGTGTTGGGTGTGTGTGTGGTGTGTGTGTGGTGTGTGTGTGGAGTGTGTGTGGAGTGGGAGGACTCTGTCAGCAGGAAGAGGACTGATCGTGTCTCCGTGGACTCTGCGCTTCGCTCCAGTCGCGTCTCTTCGCTCTCGCTGCGGTTTTTATTTTCTCTGTGTTTTTGTTTCGGACTTTTGGACCAAAGCTGCTCAGATGGCGACTAAGGTAAGACACGGACCCGGTCCGACCCGGTCCGGGTTCTAAACCCAGCCAGGGATCGACCAGGATCAGGATCAGGATCGGGATCTGGATCTGGTCTGAGGAGAAAGGCTGAGGCAGGGTGGAGCTGGAGGAATGTCGGACTTCATCAAACTATTTCTAAACTTCATCCTCGTGGGGAAAAAATAATCACATTAAATCACTTTTATTCTTTTTATTGCCACAAACTTTTATTTTTTGGGGGTAAAAGTTGAAATGGGATGAAAAGTGTCAGCAGCTGCTCGTCCTCAGAGAGGCCTCCTCATCAGACCAGACCCTGATCCCTAATCATCACATTATGTGTGAATTCAGTTTAACTGAAGCGTGTGTGAATTCAGGGAAGTGAAAACAGATTCGAGTCAGTTACACAACACGTCTCCTCAGGTAAATTCCAGCGCACATGGAAATAAAACTCAGGTCTGAACCTTTATCTGATCGTTTCTTTTTAAATTCACCTGAATGTGAAATGAGTTTAATTCGTTTTAAAGTTCATTTTTTTGCTCCTGACGCTTTTGAAACGCGGCTGTTGTTGGAGTTTTGCCTGAGTTCATCACAGGGAGTGGTCAGTGGACAGGTTCCAGACGAGCTCCCTGGGTTTGTTTTACCGATTGATCATTTGCATTTCATGTCAGTGCTTTGTTTGGGCCCAGTTTGCAGCAGCAGCCGCTTCGTCCCGTCGGTTTAAAGCTGCTGTTTCGAGCCGATATGTCTTAAAGGAGACAGAGGAAAGAGAAACTGGTTCTGGGAGGAGGTGTTCGGAGGGTTCAGGCCGATCGGAGCGGCCGCCGCCCTCTTTCACAACAGCAGCCAGTCCTCAGAGGCCTGATCTCATTCAGCTTCGACACTTTCTGCTCCGGCCTCGAGGCCAAAACCCAACCGCCCGTCTCCAGCTCCAGTATTTACACATCAGCTCCCTGCTTTAGTTTTTCCTAAACTGGTTTCAGTCTTGAGAGACGCCTCAAAATGGATCCGGCCTCCGTAAAGAAAACTGCTGAAGGAGCCGATGAGTCAATGATTAACACCTCAGAGTTACGACTGAACGTTGGACGCTTCATATGAGACAGAATAAAGAGACGCTGAGCTGGGAGACCTCAGAGAAGAGTCCCGCCTCGTCTTAACGTGTCTTTTCTTGTCTCGTCTCACTGTGTCGTGTCCTGACCTCGTGTTTTCAGCGTAAAACATTTAAAGCATGAAGAAGACGTCATTAAAGTCGTCAAACTCAAAACCAGACGATGCTTCAGTCTCCCGGTTAAAAACTAAACTTTGGACGCTTCAAATGAGAGAAGCTGATCCTGATTGGCTGACACGTTCTCGTATGAGGGTTTAAAATGTAACATAGTGGGAATTAAAGCCAGGTGCAGGCTGGGAAATGAAGTCTCCCTGTCTCACGGAGGAGGACGAGACCTCTTCTGTCTCTTCTTCCTTTGCGGTTTCTGAGATTTGATCTATGACGAAAGAGATTCCTGAGATTCCACATCCACAGAACGTGGCCCGGTGGTTATGAGAACGCCCCCGACTTTACTCTTAGTTAAGCCTCTTTTTAAAGGTTTTTAAAGGTCGTATTTTTAACCGTTCAGTCAAGAGGAGAGTTTACACGTAAACATCAGGTGGAAAAGTCGACTCATCCATTAGACTTTAACATATTTTTTATCATTGTTTTACTGTATTTGGATCTTTAAGCATCAAGATTTGAGATTAATAAATATTCTTGTCGTTCAGTAGTTTCCAGTGAAGCCTTTTCTGATGGTGGTGTTCCTCAAGGCTCAGTCCTCGGTCCTCTGTTGTTCTGTCCTTACCTGTTACCACCGGGAAACAGGGCTGGGTATTCATTTAAACACTTTCAATGCCAGTACCCTTTCTTTACTTCATTCAACATAAATCATGTGAATAGAAAGAAATCAGGTGTTTAAATGTCCCCACTCCTCCACATTCAAAAGATTTTAACCCAACACTTTACAAGTGTTTAAATTACTGAAAATAACATGTAATTTTCAACATCTAAGCCATGAACCAGTATTCTCCTCAAACATGGAGAATCTGACCAGTCAGTCCTTCTCCTCTTATAGCTGATAATCAGGTAAAAGTTAGCAACAAAGTTAGCATTAGCACACGCATCTGCCTACTACAACGGGCTGAAAACGAGTAATTTAACGATAAATGTTTTAACACACAGATGAGTACAGTTAGCCTGGCAGTCGTTTATAGATATCGTGAAGTTATCGTCATGTTGAGAAGACGAGCTTCAAGTTTCCTCCGTGTTTGTTGAGGTGTTTTATCAGGTGACTCGTATTTTACTAGTATCGGCAGTAGAGGTTGGTATCGGCAACAACTTCACAATACGATACGTATCACGATACTTGAGTCACAGAACGATACATTACTGCGATATTATGATATATTGGAATATTCTACATGGTTTACTGAGAAATTTTAAATGCAGTTTAAAATACAAGTTGTTTATATGAAAATCAGGGATAATTCTCTGGACAAAGTCAAAAAACATGAATCCAAATTTTCAAGTTATTGCACTTGTACAGAAAAAGTGGAGGAAATCGTTCACGATTGGCCCAAAACATGACGTTCTCTCTTTCTTTTATAATCGATATTGTTTCCCAGCCCAAACCAGCAGGTTTGTGGGACAGTCGTACTTGTTTGTTGACGTCTCAGAACGTTGAACAACCGAATCACCACAGACACAGCAGGAAAAAGCTGCTTCACTCCAAACAAACTACTGTTGTTGAGGAGGTTTGACCAATCACACGGACAATGGATCGAAGAACGCTTCCTAGATCTGGTACAAAAAGAGCTGATTGAAGCACTAATGAGACGGGTGACTGCAGATCCACCGCGTTTAACGCTGTCGTCATGTCCGTGACTCTAGAACCAGTCAGGAAGAGGTTGGACGATTGATTGATGACTAAACATGAGGAATCATTTGTTTTCCAGTACTCAGATCTGGAGCTGGCCATCAACTCGCTGGTCACAGAGTTTCACAGCGCTGCAGACAACAAGCCGACCATGAACACCTCCCAGTTCCAGAGCCTGCTCTCCAAACAGATGCCTGCGATCGCCAAGGTACCGACAGCCTCTGGTTTAATGTCGTCTCTTCTCACCTGCAAACTCTTTATTTACCCGGGAACTGGAAGTCAGAATCTCAAAAGATTTTCCTTAATGACTAAACGAAGCTATTTTAATGGACATTTAAGACTTTACTTAAATATTTTTTACTCATTAATGACCATAAACAAACACGTATTAGTTCAGATGTGAACATCTGTGAATTCTCAGATGAAGTGAAGAGCTCATTAACCATCTCTTTATTTGATTTAAAGTCCTGAATCTAAAGTGCAATAAATGCAAATATAAATAATGTGAAGTTTGAATAATTATTATTATTTAGGTTTTCTCCACTATTAGTTTGTGGAACTTCTAAGTGTTGTTGAATATTTAAATAAATTCTTCTATTTTCTTTCCAAACTGTTATTATATTAATTTATTTAATTTTATATTTTAGACATGAGCTTGGCTTTGGTTTTAATACACAAACATGCAGCGACGGTTTAATCAGGCCCGTGACGGGATGAATTTGCAAAGTGCAAAAAGTACATTAGAGACATTAACTGCTATTTTTCCTGTTAAAGTATCTGATGTTTCAAAGTTCACAGTTTTAGTTTTAGAGTTGTGGACATAAAACAACTAAACAGAAATTACACTTAGACATAAGAAATATCTGGTTGTTGCAGCGCAGTTTATTAAATGTAAACACTTTCATAATTTATTCCTCTAAAACATAGAGAAACTCTCAGAGTTGTCATTATTTACAGGTTAATACGTTATGATGAAACTGGTCGGCCCCTTGAGAACAAACTGGACTCACTGTGGCCCCTGAACCAAAGTCTGAGTGTTTTACTTTGTCTCTGAGTGGAGGCCTGAGTCCACAGTTCTTCCTTCTGCCAGCAGGCGGAGCTACTTCCTTTTAATAACCGTAATTAAAGCCATCCTCCATTCCTTTCTGTTTTTCTGGATGCTTCATGCCTGACATCACAGTCCCCAGAGTTTCCTCTAAACGTTTCCAGCAGCGCCCACTGACCCACTTTGACTGTTTTTCCCTGTTTGCAGACGATGGAGGGCGAGGAAGGTCTGGGTAAGATCCTGCAGCAGATGGGCGTCCAGAGCGGGCAGAACATCTCCTTCGAGAACTTCTGGAATCTGATCAACTCACAGGCCGGCCAGCTGTTCGACACCATGCACAAAGAGAAGAACGTCAAGTGCAACTGCATCCTGCAGTGACCAGACCATCACCACCAAAAACCTGAGCCTGGAAACACCACCACCCTGCCCCCCCTCGGTCTCTCTGCCCTGGCCACAGGGGGGCGCTGCAGAATCACAGTCAGAAAGGAAGACACACAGGAAACAAGAAGAGTTTTACCAGCCATATTCAAACTTTGTTTGAGTTACAGTCACGTTACAACCTGCAGGAGTCTGAGGTACAGAGGACCAGGCATGACTTCAAATTACACTAATGAATTAATGAACCTGTAAATCAGACCAACAATTAAGTCAAAGGTTCATTTTAAACATGCAAAAGTAAACAAACTCGTTTACAAATATTAATTAAAGCTGCAGAAAACGTGAGAAATAAACAAAAATTCAAAAATGAAAAAAAAAAGGAGATTGATTTAGAAAGTTAAAAGAAATGAAACACATTTACATACATTTATTAAAGCTGCAGAACAAGTGACCCAGAGAAAGACTAAAGTTAAACTAAATTATTTTAAAGATTAAATCTGCTATGGAATATTTTGATGCATTTATTTAAGAAAAGGAGACAAATAAATAAAAATAAAAAATAGATTTGCAAAGAAAAAAACAAAATTCCCTCAAAAAACTATGAAAAATATTGAAATACTTTTATATTTTAGATACAGACCAAAAGTATAAATGAAAATGAAGCTTTATGTAGTAAATTTGGGAGATTAATATAATACTGAAGGTAGAGAAGTCATGTTTGTTCCTCGTACACAGACTCTTAACGGACTCGTTATAGATTCACATATCAAAGCATTTTAATTGAATTTCTAACTGAGGGGAAAGTTTACAGAATTGACTTCAAGCGTTAAAGAAATTTATAAAAACATGACACTAGAAGGTTTTTACCAATAAAGTTTTAAATATAATCCATCCCTCTTCCCACCTGTTCATCTCATGAATAACGACGTGCTGTTTTGATACTAACTCCTGACTTTTATATTCGGTCTGAACGTCACTGATGTGTGTTGTTGTTTTTTTTTTGTTTTTTTTCATGGTAAACCCTCCGATCATCTCGACTCTGATCAGTGTTTGTTAATAAATGTGTCCCTGCTTTTGATTTTAACGTGTGGATCATCATTACAAGAGAAACAGCACAGGTGGATTAATGCTGTGTTAGAAGTTAACCAGCAGCTTTTTCTTTAGCTCAAATCTGCACAAACACAAAAGAATCCAGAAAAGTACTGATTTTCCTTCCATATATTTTCCTGCCCTTCCATCTGTGGCAGATTATTGTTGCGCTGTCAGACACTCGTAGTCCAGCAGCATTTCAGGTGCATAATTACAGAACCGTCCCTACAAACCAGCGCACGGTGTCGGACCCGACTATGCACATAAACAGGTTACGGGAGTATAAACCACATTTAAAAGCCAGTTAATCTCTAATCTGCCACAAATAGTCTGTGAAGGATCTCAGTCATTCATGTTATGGTTTATATATATATATAATTAAAAAACTGGACTTGTAGAGTTTTGAGAAGACGTTTGAGTAGCTTCTTCTAAAGCTTAGCCAGCAGATGGCGCTAAATATTGAGGTTATTGAAAGATTTGAACATTCAACAGTGAAATCTAAAGCTTTTTTTTTTTTTTTTAGCTGAAATCTGCACAAACTCTACCACTGTGCACGTTATAGAATCCATAAAAGTACTGATATTCCTTCCATATCTATCATGGTGTAGAAACCAAATCAAACCACGTCAGCTCATCACTAATCTGTCACAGAAACTTAACTTTGCACTGACGTCTGAGATACTGCTGGAAGTCATTTCCCCGGGGAGATATGGAGGAATTTTAAATATTTTTCATGGAATCTATAATGTGCAGTTATGTCTGTGAAGGTCCTCAGTCATTAATGTCACGGTTTATATCCAATAAGTGTTCATCTGAGGAGCTTCTTCAGTTCTCAGAGAGCGGAGGGAAGTTTGAGGTTCACATGGGAAACTCTGAGGATAAAAACCATCTGAAACTGGCAACTTCCTATTTAAAACTCAAACTTCCCTCCGCTCTCTTAGAACTGAAGAAGCTGCTCTGATGACACATCAGAACAGAACAAGTCCAGTCATTCTGAAGAGGCACAAAGCTCTAAAACATTTTTTTATTAGTCAGATCCGAAACTCCAGACGTCCTGATTCCACCATTTTCCTTTTTCATCAAAGTTCCTGCAGAAAGTCGTTCTTCGTGACCTTTTTGTGTTATGTCGATGTCTCTCGGCTCCTAATTCTATTTAACAATATTCATTCAAAATGAGTTCAATAAACTCCTGTTTTGGGTCATTTATATGTACAGTTAAAGTTAAGCACCGGTGAAATGAAAAGACAACAACAACAATCAAAAAAATATTTAAGGAGGAATTAATGATTTAATTAAAAAAAAAATAAAACAACGAGTCGGACATATTTTCCGATAACTTATCAATATCTAATGTAAAGCACCATTAACTTTATATCTGCTCATGTTTACTACTCAAATCATTTTGTTTCATTAAAGACAAACTACACAACAGACTAATTAGAACAAAGCCACTAAAACACATCAATAATCAGTCCTTGGTTTTCACGCGGCAGTCCTTCTCCTCTGGGCCAGCAGGGGGCGCCACCTCCTCATCCTCTCTGTGGAAAACCGCCCTGTCCGGTGGAGACTTCCACCTCAGCTTGACGCCTCCTGTGATGCCTCCATCGGCCAGTTTCTGCCCCAGCTGAGTCAAACAGAAAAACAGATGCTGCTGTTCATAAAACGGGAAAATCTTAAACTCTAATCAGAGTTTATTGGTCGAGTATAAATATACAATGAATTAGTTTGTCAGTGTTTAACCTACTCATGAAATATTTGGAAATTCAGCATTTCAGCAGAAACTCCTGTAAGGCTGCAGTTCCCCTGGTGTCCACCAGAGGCACTACTACACAGACAATAAGCAAAATAAAGAATAATAACTGACAACTAATTACATTTATATCCTGTTTGTGACCTGGTTTGGTCCTTTAGAGTCTATCTGATCCATTCTATGCAACTCTGCACCACGTTTGGACCTGACTGATAGAGTCGCCTCCATCTAGTGGACTAACGGTGGAACTACAGATAGAAACACGATGCAGCTTAGCGCTGATCTGCAGCACTGCTACATTTCTGCAGCTCACAGGTAAAGAACAGTGTTTGTGTCGACCTTGTTCCTCTGACCTGCTGTTTGATGGATTGTTGCACCGCGGGGTCGTTCAGGTCTGCAGAGCCTCCGCTCAGTCGGATCTTCACCGACGTCCGCCACAAAGATTCAGGTTCTGCAGAGGAACAGAAGAACCGGTGGTGTCAATGAGGAGGTGCAGAACGTTCTTTAGGAACCTTTCATCTCCACCTCCATCTAGGAACAACCTGGAGGGAAACTCTTTGACTCTTTGACTCTTTGTTCTATGAGTCTTTATGGACGCGAGTCCAGATCCGACTCACCTGCTTGGCAGAGGAAGGGGAGGCGCTGGCTGCAGGAGGCCGTGAACCATTCGGCCGTGGATGAGTCCATCATCACACACTCTGCTGTGTTATTAGGCTGCTGACTGGCCCAGTGCCTGTAGGAGGCGCTGCTGTTGTCCGACCAGTCGTGTATCTCCCTGTGCAAACCGAACCAGGCGTAGACCGTAAAAAAATTAAAGAAACTATAAGACGGGTCGGTGGGCGCTGCGTCCATCAGCTGGTCGGTGATCAGGGAGTTGTCCCCTGAGGTCGTGATGCTGCTCAGGTCCGTGTGATTGGTCCTGCAGTAAGACTGAGCCTCCGACCAGCTCAGCTTCTTCCTCACCAGGACGTGACTCTGAGTCACAGCTGAAACACAAACCAGCAGAATATTGCATCAGCTCACGTCTCTAATGGATCTTTACTCACGACTGGACCAGACTTCAGAGAAGGAAGGAAGGAAGGAACATACGCGTCCTAAAATAAAATAAATCTGCGTCCTCTCTTTGTTATTTCCCATGGGGGCCCTGGGTCGTGTGGTCCGGACTCACCGCTGTAGCAGGAGAAGTAGTACTTGGCCCCACAGTCTTTGGTGGACCATTGCCCATAGTTGGATATTCTGACACACTCCCCGGTCTGGACCGGCTCGCCCCAGGCCCACTGGGTGTACCAGGTGTACGTGGACAGGTCCTGGCCCTGAGACCATTCCCAGGGCCCGTGGAGGAGCCCGATCCAGACCCTGGCGCCCCCCCCGGCCGCCCGGGCTTTGCTGTTGGCGTTGGAGTCGGCGATGGTGGCGAGGTCGATGAAGTCGGTCCTGCAGTGAAGCTGAGCCTCGGCCCACGTCATCAGGGAACTGATGAATCTGAAAGGTTTTTTAGCAGAGACGGACGTCCAGCCTGAGAGACGGGACCAGGGGAAGGGGGTCAAAACAAATCAAAAAAGACTTGAGATGAACTAAAACCAAAACAAGAACTGGTCACAGACCTGACAACAGCAGGAAGACCAGGACCTGGGTCCACATGATGGAGAACTGGAAGACTGTAGATAGATACCTGAGGTCCCCTGAGAGGTGAATTTCTTCTCGTCTCGTGAACCGTCCGTCTCATATAAATCTGTTCCTCCTCCTCCTCTCAAACGTCCATTTGTTTAAAATAAAGATAAACCGGCACAAAGAGCTGAAAATGATTTATTCAAATCCAGCCCAGATGCAAAGCAGCGCTACAGACGATAATGAGGTCGCAGGTGTCGAACCGTGAAACCGTCATGTTATAAAGACTGAACAAGAACAATGACTCAGCAACTTCTTCCTATTCTTTGTGCTTTTCTTTGTGTGTTTATATAATAAATGTCTTTTTTTTAATCAAACCTCTGACACACCTGTTTGTTTTTTTGTCTTTTTCTGCAGATGTTGTGTTTTCATGAAAACAGGCCATATTTGATTAAACCTGTAATTATGATAATTCAGACGACGCAGCGTTCGGTCTCAGCGTCTTCTAAACAAATCTCAGCTAATTTTCTTAGTTCTTTATAATAATTATCGTCTCTGTCATTTTGAATGTGGCTCAGAGCTAATTTGAATATGTTAGCATGTTGTTTTACACATAAACACTGATTAAAAACACAATAGGCTATAAAAAAAACTGAAGCAAAGCGCAAACTCTCTTTAGCCTTAAGCTTCGTTGTTTGTTAACACATTTTAACATGATATAAAGGCAAAGAAGTGAATCTTGTAATTTAGTAATGATGCAATGTAATAAAAACAGGAAACTGAAGTCGAATGGGGAAGTGAGAGTTGTGCTTATGTGTCTCTAGCACATGTTCAGTTTAAAAGTTCCAGAAAGAAATGTCCAAACTCTAACATGTCGTGAATGTAAAATCCTAATTGGTTGGAAAAGCTCGTACTTTAGTTGATAATTTATTGATCTGACATGTAGAATCAGCTGTAAACACTAAAGAGGAAACACGCTACCGCCAGGAGGACGAACTCATGCTTCTGTGTTTAAATGACGCAGTCGACAAGAGCTGTGATTGGTCCTGAACTGAGGACGTTTGGAGACGCAGACATTTGTGCAACTCGTCTTCTCGTCTTCTGCGAGATTCCACTGAAAGTCGCCATTTTGACAGTGAAGCAGGAAGTAGAAACAAAAATGAATCCCACTGGCTATTTCTAATGCTAGCAGCCAGCTAATATATCAAATATAACAACAATTATATATAATAATATATAATATCAATAGCATCTTTGCATTAGCGGCACTGCGCCACCACAGGGCGCTGCTATGCAGAGAGAACCCACCAAACAATAGAAACTGTTTTCATGTTAGTTTCACAATCTATGGTGACACCGGGTTGTTGAGCACAAGTTAATAATAAATTCAACGTTGTCCACAATGAAATGTCCACAAGTTTCATTCCATGAACGCAGTTTCCTCTGTAGTCACTGTGTAGTCCTGCGTTGTCTTGCTAGCAGCTCGCGGTGCCTAAAGCGGAAACACCCTTAATTATGCAAAATTTTAAACCTCGTTAAAAAATAATAAACAAATGAGTTAGAAAAAAAAATCCCCCTCCATACAATTATATATAATAGTGAAATAAACCACTGACACTGTTTTTATTGTACCAGGCTACAACATGTTTAATAATGTTGTAAAGTTGGGCTTTTTTAATATGGGGATTGTTGTTGATGCGTTGATGAAAAGAAATGACCAGGCTTCTCTTGCATTTAAAAAAACTTTATTACAAGAAAGAAGAGTCAAAATAAATAAATAAATAAAAACTCTTGCAGAACCCGGGGGAACCTCTGGTGCCAGTTATTGGATCCTCTCCATTCAACTCTTGTCCTTATATATGTTTCTCATCTCCAGGAACTCACAATTATAAACAAATGAAATTAAAAGAGACCTTGACCCATTAGATCAGATATTTTACAGCCAACTACTGGTATGAAACTATTTTAATAGTATGAAGGAGACATTACTTGGTAACAGAGGGAATGCAGTGAAGTTTGCGTAACAAGTCTGCGTTTGTTTGTTTTGAAGCCTCAAGCGACTATTTTTTTGCACTTCCACGTGAGCTTCGTCCCTCAGAGGCTACGTGCGTAGGTCAGCGCAGGACTATAAACGAGCCTTAAGTTTTCTTGTTCCTCCTGCGGCTCGTCACGTGACCGAGCTCTCGGCGTGGCCATCGAAATTAAATTCAGTTTTCATCCTCACACGAGCAAAGATGAACCGACAAATGGACAAAAAATAGGGAGGAGTCGTCTCCCCCTCGATGGGAATCGAGCAGCGGAACGAAGGCAGAACCGAATCAGACCCGAGCAGAACCGGGTCAACTTCCGGTACCGGGGAGGACTCGGACATTAGCGGTGAGTGGGAGGCTGAAAATTATGGCTTAATATTTATTTATTTATTTATTTAATGTCTACAAAGTTATTAAACTACAAACCCCGAGTGTTTCTAAGCCCCAAAATGACGAATGACAAAATCCTAGATCAACTTTTAAAGTTATTATGTGTGATGTTTGTCAACAGTTACGTTACAGCATAAATATGTCATAACTGTTCATCTCCTCTCCCTCGAGCTCTTATTAGCCTTAGCTGTTATTAGCCTTAGCTGTTATTAGCCTTAGCTGTTATTAGCTATAGCTGTTATTAGCCTTAGCTGTTATTAGCTATAGCTGTTATTAGCTATAGCTGTTATTAGCCTTAGCTGTTATTAGCTATAGCTGTTATTAGCCATAGCTGTTGTCAGTCTTAGCTGTTATTAGCCTTAGCATTTGTTAGCATAGACATATAGATATATAGATATGTACATAAACGCCGCATTGAGCGGGTTGGTCCCATAGATGTATATAAACACTAGATGCCGCTGTAGGTACCAGACGTGACGTCACCAGGAAGCGCCGGATCCTCGGGCCGAACATATCTGGTACCGACACCGCCTCCGCCGTCTCTGTCCTTTAGAACGATGCGTCGGCGCGGCCGCCATCTTGGGGAGGGGGAAGCCGTGTCTACTGACTGTATCAGTGAACAAAAAACCCACAGAATTTTCAACCGATTTTCAATCCGTTTGGCTTATTATAAATGTCAGGCATGTATTTATGATTCTATATAGATTGGTTAAATTGAAAATGCAGATAATGTGCGACGCCATTGAAAGGCTTGTAGGTATTTGTCAAAACAGATTGATATTAACAATAAAAACAGTGATAATGATATATTTAATAATAATAACACATTAGAGTTTATGATATAATGATCAACATTGTAACTGTGACAATAAATATTGAAATATTTATATTTAACATCTAATCTGTGTCTGTCCCACTAAACATTATACGTGTGATGGACGTGCAGATCATGTCTATATGGCGTCCGTCTGTCCACAACGTATAAACTAGACTAAGTCACTTTTTTGGAAATCACATAGATGTCTAAGACAGATGCAGTTATTTTTTTAATCAAAATTGTTGTTACCAATATGAATAATTATTATGATTAAACATGATTTTATTATTTGTTGAATACATGTTATTATTATTTTCGTTTGTTTTCATGTTTATTTTCATGTTCTCCCTCTGTATTTATGGAATCAGGCTAAGATTAATCGCTAGGCTGATATTAGTTCTGCACCACAGACGTACCATAACAAACCATCTTACCAGAAGCTACTGTCACATGGGACATGTATTGAAGGGGTCAAATTACCGTATATAATGGAAGTATTGATTGTACATCGTATAGAGGGTGAAATAATTGTAAACATATGATCATCATACAATAGAAATACTGTGCAACCGTTAGTTTATAATAACCAGATCCTGAAATGTAGATGTGACATGAGGGTTTTCTGAATAAAGAGCATAAAGAGCGTTTACATTTAACTGATGAACATACTGTATGTACATATGTATGTGTGTGTGTGTGTGTGTGTGTGTGTGTGTGTGTGTGTGTGTGTGTGTGTATATATATATATCCACTTTGCCACATCCAAAATGGTGGCGATGTTGACGTATGATTCAGCGGTCAATGCAGCGTCTACGTATATACTGTATATGTCTGTGGTTATTAGCCTTAGCTGTTGTTAGCCTTAGCCTCTGTTAGCCTTAGCCTCTGTTAGCCTTAGCTGCTGTTATAGTTGTTATTGTGTTACATGTTATAGCCTTAGCTTATTATTATTTCTCATTATGTCCATTCATGTGTGATTATTTCATTGATTCTTACATGTTAAAAATAAAGTAAACTAATAATAAATGTTCTGTTTCTCAGGAGACAACTTCTCTGCTCAACATGGAGGCAACAACAGAACCAGGAGACACCAGGAGTCAACAGGTAACCTACCTTCCTTCCCTTCCTTCCTTCCTTCCTTCCTTCCTTCCTTCCTTCCTTCCTCGGTCTTATTAACTCCTCCCCTCTGTCTCCTCAGTGCAGCAGCTGTGACTCGTCCTCCGCCAGATGTTGGTGTGTGGACTGCGATGAGCCTCTGTGTGATGAATGTGTCTCGGCTCATCGTCGAGTCTTATTGACCAGGTCCCACAGGCTCCTCAACCAGCCCCCCGAAGGTCAGAAATCCCGCCATCCCAGGGGGCTTTGAACCCACCACGACACAAACTGAACCAACTGGTTTAAACCGTAGACTGTATATAAATATGGACACCACGTCTCCACTCTTTCCCTCCTTCTTTCCTTCATTCTCGTTGGCTCTCAACGAAGGCGTCATATTTTTCCTCCCTCTCCTCTCCCTTATCTTCCCTGCTTTGCTCCTCTCGTCTCGTCTCGTCTGTTTGCTGTCGATACTTTTGAGAGACTCTGTCTGCACTGCTCTCTAAACTACAAAACCACGGAACTGATAAACTAGTCTCTCAACGCAAGTGACACAATTTTCAGGCAATTGTCTTCCTGTTGGCAGCTGGCTACACGATGGACGCGTGGAAGAGGCGGCGGTTCTTTTCAAGGAGGACACTGAGGACATCTACCTATTTGGAACCATGATTTCAGGTCTTTTGTTGATTGGATTAGGCAGCGCCCTGGTTTATGGAGGAAATCAGAAGATGGTGACTGGAGCGACGGGCAGAGCTGTTGTCTCTCAGACTGTGGCTATGAATCGCAACATGTGTAACATCACGGAGAAGCTTCCGGCTTTGCAAAGGAGAAAGGATCAATTCAGAGTCCAGAATGGACAAACAGAGTAGTCGCGCAAAAGAATGCGTCTTCTCGCCCCAAGACCAAACAATCCCAGTCTAATCTGCTTTGGGCACCTTCACAGCACTGAGCTCGGTCCAAGCCGTCGCTGGAAACATCTCCCCTGAAGGTCACTGCAGTGAGATCCTCCCCCCACTTCCCACGGACACCTGCTGATAGTCGACTCTGTCTGGGACCCGGTCAATGTCGTCTCTGGACTGAGACACTGAGATTGTGATGTGAAGGCGAAGCGACTCCCCCGTACCCCCACATCCAACGCCTTCGCCACTTTACCCTCAGTGTGACAAGTGGGTCCATGACCAGCGCCGTGAGATGGAAGCAGGAACAGAAGGGTCATCTCCCTCCCACCCTCACCCCTTCCTTCCTTCCTTCCTTCCTTCCTTCCTATCTGTACTGTTTTATTTATTTTTTTATTCACTTATATTTTCTGTGTCTCTTTATTCGTCCTCAGGAAATGTCTCCATTCTTCCCACCAAGTTCTGCAGAGTTCATCCGTCTGAGCCGCTCAAGCTTTTCTGTTTCACCTGCAGCCGCCTCACCTGTCGAGACTGTCAGCTGAAGGTCCACATGAACCACAGGTAGTCTGAAGCTTTAATACCACCACCATGTTAGGCTCTGAAGCTTTAATATCACCACCACGTTAGGCCCAGAAGCTTTAATACCACCACGTTAGGCTCTGAAGCTTTAATACCACCACATTAGGCCCTGAAGCTTTAATACCACCATGTTAGGCTCTGAAGCTTTAATACCACCACGTTAGGCTCTGAAGCTTTAATACCACCACCACGTTAGGCTCTGAAGCTTTAATACCACCACGTTAGGCTCTGAAACTTTAATACCACGTTAGGCCCTGAAGCTTTAATACCACCACCACATTAGGCCCAGAAGCTTTAATACCACCACCACATTAGGCTCTGAAGCTTTAATACCACCACCACGTTAGGCCCTGAAGCTTTAATACCACCACCACATTAGGCTCTGAAGCTTTAATACCACCACCACGTTAGGCCCTGAAGCTTTAATACCACCACCACATTAGGCTCTGAAGCTTTAATACCACCACCACGTTAGGCCCTGAAGCTTTAATACCACCACGTTAGGCCCTGAAGCTTTAATACCACCACGTTAGGCCCTGAAGCTTTAATACCACCACGTTAGGCCCAGAAGCTTTAATACCACCACGTTAGGCTTTGAAGCTTTAATACCACGACTTTAGGCCCAGAAGCTTCAATACCACCACCACGTTAGGCCCTGAAGCTTTAATACCACCACGTTAGGCCCAGAAGCTTTAATACCACCACGTTAGGCTGGGTTGTCTCTACTCTGACTCATTCTCCACTGGGACAAAGTGAGACATTTGAAGACCTCTCCTTTGTCCTTCCTCGTCCTCCCCAGGTACAACTTTGCCAACGAGGCAGAGGCCAGTCTGAAGAAGGAGCTGGAGCTCTGCTTTAGACCAATCAGAGCGCAGAGAGAAGCCGTGAGGCGGAGCCTACAAGACATGGAGATCAGGTCTGGAAGTAAAACATACGTTTCTCCACTAACTATTCCAATAGAAGCAGGTTCACACAAATCACACGTTCAGTGAAATGAAATCAGGTCTGATTGGTTCTACATAAAATAAATGTCATGGACAATTTCAGTCCATTCATTAGTGGTGGGTTGTTCTACTTGTAACCATTTCCTTTTTTGTCTTTGATGTTCCAAGTTTCAATCAATATATTGTCCAAATACTTTCACACACACAAAAATTTATGTGAACTAAGAATGCTTTCAAAAATATAAATGGGGATTTATTTGTTTTTATCAATTTGCAAAATGCAAAGTGAGTGAACAAAAGAGAAGTCTAAGTCTCTGTCCACCCAGTGGTCGACCAAGGAAACTTAGTTTGGCCCAAACCCCGCCCTCTTACATGGAAGGGGTGGAGTTTATATGATCTATACTGCAGCTTCCAGCCACCAGGGGGAGCTCTACTGGCTCTGGCTTTAGAGGAACAGTTCCAGCCTCACATACAGTCTATGGTCCATACAGCAGATCCAGGCTAAATGGTCGTAAAAAGTCTTAAATATAAATATATAATAAACTGTAGAACATCACGAGTCTTTCTCAGAGTTTATTCTCTGTGGACTTTCAGTTTTCTAAAAGCAAAAGTTCTTTTAAAAGCTTTTGTTGCTGCTGGTTTTCAGGCTGCAGGATATTTCTGTGAGTAAGCTGAAGCTGAAGTGTGACCTACAGAGGAGCTACCAGGCCATGACTCACCTTCTGAAAAAGAGGATAATTGACGTCCTGAAAGAGATCGAGGTAAGAAGACTTCTGACTTCACTTCAACTGACAGTGAGAACGGAATCTGAGATTTATCAGTTTTGAACCATATGACGTCCAAAACCCAAACAGATTCTCTCTTATTGACGGAAAATATTCTGAATGCATCCAGTCTCTGTGTTTCTCACCAGAATCTAACTCTGTACTGAAGGAAGCTGACGTAAGTTTCACTGTGGTAGGAACCAAAGTGGTGGACGGTGTTTCTTCCCCATCACCACCACAACTCTGGTTCCTGTTCACACATCTAGAAGATACTGGTCTCTTCCTGTGGTGGACCCACCTCAACCCTCACAGTCCAGAGTCTAATGTCCCAGAGTCTAGTGTCCCAGAGTCTGACTCTGTTTCACCTTGGTCCTGGTTCAGTTTCTTTCCTTGTGTGAACACGTTGGAGCTAAAACCAGACTAGAACCATCAGATCCAGGAGGAACAAGTTAGAAAACCACAAACACGTTGAACAAACCATTTCTAGAACTTAGAATGTAAATCTAACCTGGACATTTCTAAAGCTCATCAACACATTTAGTTATTTACAACTATTTCCATTAAACTATTTGGACATGTCCAACTATCAGGTGTCCAACAGTAATAATGTCTAACGTCTCTAAACTGTCTCCTGTCTCACAGACTGAATATAGCCTCATGTTCCTTAGCAACCACTGGCACATCATGTCCTGATTGGTTGATGGTGCATGTTTCCACCAATAGAAAGAGGCTGTCATGTTGTTTCTTTCTATCATGTGTAGCTGGCTAGCTCTCTCTCCTGCTAGCTCTCTCCTCCTGCTAGCTCTCTCCTCACTGCTAGCTCTCTGCTCCTGTAACTCTCTCCTCTTGCTAGCTCTCTCCTCTTGCTAGCTCTCCTCCTGCTAGCTCTCTCCTGCTAGCTCTACCTCTTGCTAAGCTCTCTCCTCTTGCTAGCCTCTCCTCTGCTAGCTCTCCTCTGCTAGCTCTTTCTTGCTAGCTCTTCTCCTGCTACTCTCTCTCCTGCTAGCTCTCTCCTGCAGCTCTCTCCTCTTGCTAGCTCTCTCTGCTAGCTCTCCTCTGCTAGCTCTCTCCTCCTGCTAGCTCTCTCCTCTTGCTAGCTCTCTCCTCTTGCTAGCTCTCTCCTCTGGCTAGCTCTCTCCTCTGGCTAGCTCTCTCCTCTTGCTAGCTCTCTCCTCTTGCTAGCTCCTCTGGCTAGCTCTCTCCTCTGACTAGCTCCTCTGGCTAGCTCTCTCCTCTGGCTAGCTCTCTCCTCCTGCTAGCTCTCTCCTCTGCTAGCTCTCTCCCTGCTAGCTCTCCCCTTGGTAGCTCTCTCTCCTCTGCTAGCTCTGTCCTTGCTAGCTCTGTCCTCTTGCTAGCTTGTCCTCTTGCTAGCTCTGTCCTCCTGCTAGCTCTTCCCTGGCTAGCTCTCTCCCCTGCTAGCTCTCTCCTCTGCTACTCTCTCCTCCTGCTAGCTCTCTCCTCTTGCTAGCGTTTTCCTCCTTGAACCAAACATGACGACAATATTCAGGAAAAAGCCTCAGTTATTTAGAACCAGTCTAGTTTTACTTGGTCTAGAAACACGAGTTAAAAACTGATCTATAGGCTGAAGTTTCTACTGAAGTAGAAACAGAGACTCAGAGAGAAACGTTTTAAACTGGTCCGGATGGTTAATGTGTTAATGTATAAGACACAAACCTTTTCCTTTTTGCTTCTTTGTTTCTGTGAGCAGAAGGTGTTTGGCTCAGAGTGTGAACTGATCCAGAAGAGGAGAGAGAAGCTGCTTCAGTTGAACCAGAGTCACATATCAGTGAGTGAAACTTGTGAACTAGCCCGAAACACCAGCGACCTGCCGAGCCTGCTCACCTACAAAGATCAGGTGAAACCCTCGTCCTGATTCCTCACATTTCCGTTTGTGTCCTGCACCTTTAAAACTCATTTTGGACACGAGAAAACGAAGACAAAGCAGATCAGTGATGAAGAACCAGTTTGTTGTTGTGTCCTCAGATTAAGGCTCAGCTGAAGGAACTTATTGATCAAGACTCGTCTCCACCTCAGACCATGCCTACCATGGTGGTCACTACAAATGCAGAGTCTCTAGCAGCTGTTTTAAAGTTTGGTGAGATGGATGATTTGTCTCCCTGTGTTTTCCTCTATTGAATAATAGTATTGGTTCTTTTATCAGGACAAAAAGGAATAGGTAAGATTTATTAAATCCCTTATCGTAATTGTACCTATTCATTTTTGTCTTGGTAAAAACGTCATTACTATTATCAGGGTTTCTGTGGAGCCTTAAAAAGTCTAAAATTTGATAATTCCAATTTAAGGCCTTAAAAAGTCAAAAAACAAAATACGAGCATAATTTGTAGGTCTTAAATTACATGTAGTGAAGTCTTACATCCTTACATCCATTTATTACCACTTCATTTACTGTTTGTTCAATGTGGTGGTGGCAAAACAAAATATAACTTTTAGCAGAAATAAAACTTTTACTGAGACCTGAAAGTGGAATCCAGACTTCGGTTTGAAATGACAATAAATGTAGTTATTTTTAAACTAATTCTGCGTCTCTGATTTTCCTTATTTTCCGTACTTCATATAGTTCTTAAATTTACCCCATAATGTTTTTTTAAAAATGCCTTAAAAAGTCTTAAATTTCAATCGCTTAAATCTGCAGAAACCCTGGTTATTCAAGTTAAAGAGTAAATGAATGTTTTTGAGACTTTTACAGTAACTTGTGGGACTGGGTGGTGAACCAGTTAATACCGAATACCAGCAGGTTTTTAGGTCATAATATGAATTTTTAATATGAATGAGGAGAAAAAACTGTTTAAAACTCCAGTTATTACAGTAGCTGATCGCGCTGCTATTGACGTCACAGACAGTTTAAATATGTTTAAATATGAATAAATATGTCAGAATAAATTAAACCGTAATTGTCCCTGTTTCTTCATTTCATCTCGATAACATTTAATTTTATCTCTGAGCTGTGAACGTCCTCGGATTTCATTTCAGAAATCTGGCCACTTCTTTGGTTTTAAAACATCTGGCGTCCATGCAGTCTTGTCTCAGGTTATCTACAGTGTATGAAGTTGAGATCAGAGGCCGTTCAAACACGGGGCCATGAAACCTGTTTTACTGTTAGTGTGGTAGATAATAAACACATGATTATTCATGGTAAAAATATGGTGATATAGATTTTTGGTCAAACTGCCCAGCCCTGGTAAGTTGCCTCCGTTATTGTTGTTGTGAATATGACCAACTGTTGAAGCTGAAATGTTTTGGTGTCCAGGTGAACTTAATATTTCGTGGGTCCCCTTCTCCGTGTCAAACGCCTCCCGTGAGACCTCAGAACCTCCAGCTGGCTCTGACTCTAAGCCCCTCCCCTGCACCAAAGCCACCAATGACGACTCAAATTCTGAAACGTGCCTCGCCTCATGTCCTGCTCCCTCCTCCTCCTCCTCTGGGTCGTCCTCCACCTCCACCTGTCCGTCATTCACGAGCTCCTCTAACGTGACCTCACCTGTTCCCACCTCTGCCACCAGTTTGCCCCCCCCTCAGACCAACACCACCGGTGCCTTCGTAGTCCAGCATGTGAACTTGCAACCAGTCAACATCAGCTCAAATCTTTCCACTAACACCCTTCAAGCCGTCCAGTCAGTCCTGGTTCTGAAGCAAAACCTTGGTTCCCACCAGAACCAGCACCTTAACACTTTGCTAAGCAACACGCCAACGAACCAGGTGTCCTACCTGCCCTTGAACCGCTCCGTTGTTGGGATTCCAGTGATGCTCTACCCCTCCCCTCAGGTGCAGAAACACTGTGGCCTGGTCCCAGGACAGTACAGAGCAGTGCTGTTCCATAATCAGGGGGGAACTGCTGCAAGAATCTTGAGCTCTGTTGGACAGAACCACTCGTCGCCATCAGACCTCCAAACCCTGAAAGACAAAAGCTCTGTTCTACTAAGGACTACAGACAACGAAAGGCAGCAGGAACCCGCAAAGAACAAACTGATCACCTCCAATTCTGAAGAACCAAAACGTGTGGAGATAGATTCTGATTTGGAAGAAGACAAATCTATGGAATACAAACTGATCACCTCGGAATCTGAAGGAACCCTGGAAGACAAAAGCTCTGCTGCACCCAGTAGCGTTTTAACCTTAGTGGAGCAAAAGGACTCCCCTCAGGAACCTCAGGACCGTTATCCAAAGCTGTGGGGGTTACTCAACTCCACCCGTGATCCCAAAGTCCAGCAGGAGGAGAGGCAACAAGAACCTGCAGAGAACGGACCGACTACCTCCAATTCCGAAGAAGAAGAAAAACCTGCAGAGATCGACTCTGACTTGGAAGAAGACAAATCTATAGAATACGAACTAATGATCTCAGACTCTGAAGAAGACAAACCTGCAGGGAAAGCTTCGTCAGCGTCCACGTCAGACACTGAGAGTGAGAACTCGAGCTCCATGATTGAAAATCTGGACTTAAGTCTGAACAAATGGCAGCCCAGAGTGTCTCTGCTGAGAATCCCCGAGTCCAGCAGCAAAGATGTTTACCTGCAAGAAGTAAACAAAGACTTTCAGGTAGGAAGTGAATGTTGAATCATGCAAACATGCTACGAGCTACATCTTAACTCGTAACCTTTAGGAGTGAGACTGTTGTTCCTCTGTTGTGTTACAGCCTCTCCCTGACGACATCTCGGACGACGTTATAGACTTAACCGAACCGCCATTGTCTCCAGAGTCTCCGATGACCCTGGAGATACTTCCCTGCTCTGCATGTGGATCAGCCAACACTTCAATCATCTGTTCCGCCTGCTGTCGAGGATACCACCGAGGCTGCCACCTCCCCCCGCTCGGACCCCAGATTTGGTAAGGATGAGTCAGACTCTCAGGTGGATGGGCCATGCCGTCTGGTTCCCAGTAGGTGCTTCAGATGGTCTGACAAGTTTATAGTACGTAGTTTACATGCACATAAAAAAACTAATACGCCTTAATTGGAGTTAAACTAGACAATGTATGTGAACCTGGAACAAAAACATTGGTCGGTCGCAGAAGAAGAATGGAGCCGGTAGAAGAACCACCTGAAGGATAGCGCCATCTATCTGCACCTTAAATTAAAAAGCTGTACTGTTATCCAGCTTGTTGTTGTATGAAGTGCCAGTCTGCCCCAGGAACGAGTTGTATATTGTATGACCTAATAGGTGAACCAGAAAACGAGCCGTATTAATCCACTATCGCCACCTAGTGTGGAGGAGGACGACGACATGATTTTCTCTGTTGCATGTAAACTGGGACAAGGACCTCATTCAGAAAGTCTCATTTTGAGCATAGCTGGATGAAGCTGTGGGTTTAAACACACTGAATGTTTTATTCATGGTTGTTGACGTTTGTCTCCTGCAGGACGGTGTGGATTTGCTCGTTGTGTCAGGATCTGTCGGACCCTTCAGACCCCTACAGCTCAGAGAGACCACAGAGTCCTCAGAGAACATGTCTCAGTTTGCAGAACCAAAGGGTCAGAGTTCCTCCCTTTATTCACATTCTGAGTTTTTAATCGGTGTAAACAGATGAACAAATCTGGAAAGACTAATATTAAACTTGTACTAATCACCCTGGAAGACAAATTAATCGCACAGGGCATCATAAAGCTGAAGGTTAAAATCACCAGTGAACCAATCGCAGCATTTCAAATCAATGTTCAGCTTCCATTTTAGTTTCCGGTTCACTACATAACAAGAACACCCGTTTCTTTCATTCTTGTACTGCATTTATAGGCTAGGAAGCTAGGAAGAGTTACTGTTAGCTGGGAGGCTAGGAAGCTAGGATAATCTACTACTAGCTGGGAGGCTAGGAAGCTAGGAACTTTAGCAGGTTTACCCTTCACACAGCAGAATGTATGGCGACCCTGCTAAAGGCTAACCATTGCTCATACTTCCTCATTGTGTCTGTTGGATTGTGTTTGACTGAAACAGCTAAGATTTTGATGCATATTTTCTTTGGTCAATCAGTTCTTGTAAAGCTCAAGGTTTGTCTCTTTTTTTTTTTTTTTTTGTCTCTTTCAGAGGTGCGAGACTCTCCTGTTGTTCCTGAAGGTTGAAGGTTGCTCTCGACTCTCTGAGGTCAGTTTATAGCTGCAGGTGTCTTGAACAAAGCTTGAAGAAATTTAGATTATTCAAAGAAAATCCTTTGCCAGAGGCGCACGAAAGAGAAGCTCCTCTAGTTTCTGATGACACCCAGCGTGGCCGAGATGTTTGTGGGGCTTTTATTTTGATGACAGTGTCGTTTTCTTTTCTCTGCCGTTTCTCTACAGTTTGGTGTTTGTCCTGGTTTGAAGGTGATATCGAAGCGTCTGACGCTCCGTCGCTATCAGACGGCCGCTCAGTTTGTCCACAACGTCCGGGCTCTTTTGGAGGACGCCTCCAGCCGTTACCATGGCGACGCCTTGATGGAACTGAAGCAGAGTTTCCAAAAGAAGTTGGAGGAAACTCTGAGCTCAGAGCTTCATCCTTCAGTCCTCATCAAACCTGCTGCTAGAGCTCGAGGTCCAAACATGTCACTGAGCGGAGAGGACGAGGATGAAGAGTCTGAGAGGTCAAAGGTCAGAGAGGAAGCAGAGTCAAGACCGAGACTGAGGGAGACGAGGAAGAGGCTGAGGAACTACTTGGATCTGATGGGAACGAATTCAAGAGCCAAGAAGACCAAGATGGACAAATGAGGAGATGACAGGCTCCGCCTCCTTTAAAGTCACATGACAGGAAGTTATGAGAGACTGAAAATTTCACACAAACCAAACCTTGGACCTAGATGTCAAAGGACGGTGCTAAATGAAGAGCAAGAAGGTACAAGATGGCAGCTATTCTTCATCTATGCAAATACAACCAGATTCCAGGTGTAGCAACCTCATCAGATCACAACTTCATTTAAAGAGAACCTCAGTTCATTTAAAGAGAACCTCAGTTCATTTAAGGAGAACCTCTGTTCATTTAAAGAGAACCACGGTTCATTTAAAGAGAACCTCGAATCATCGACTCATGGACATACAGTATATTATAGAAACGGTCTCATGTATAGACCCCTTCATGTCCTACGTCACTGTGATGTCGCTACGTTAGCTGGAGGCTAAACAGAGCGAAGCTGGAGGCGAACACAGTCACTTTAAACCACAATGTTGTGTTTTTTTGGGGCCAAAATTGAAAAATCAAAAACATTAATGCAACGTATGTTTCAGCGGTGTCCAAGCAGAAGTTGTATTCACTACGTTTCCCTCCACAGTTGTTCCACTTTCATCTTGTAATATCTTTGTTGATGAAGCTTCACTCGATAAAGACAGACCAGACTTCGTCCGGTGAGTGAGAGTAGAGGTCGGTAAATATAATCCCATCAGAGTCAACTTTTTAAAATAACAGGGAGTGAGTGTATTAGTATATTCTCTAAAACATGTTTTCCTCGTCCATTCTTTTAATAACAGTCCATTGAAATATGCTAACCGCCGTTTACAGGCTGTAGTGTTTGAGATGTTTTGCCTCCAGTTAAGCCCCGCCCCTCAAAATATGTCACTTTGTTTACAAACTGTGAAGGGTCTATTATCAGGAGTCTGTTTGATGTTTATTATCTGTTGGTCCAAGAGAGTCAAGAAGTTACAGCTGCTGTGAAATAACCTGGATTAATAATGGATGAATGAAGTAATATGAACTATTCTTCTCTAAAATATTACAAAATACACACACACACATATTTCACAGAAGCTGAGTCTTACTTTACTTACTTTATTTCTACCATAAGTCAACTTTTAAAGAATCCAGAAAGTTAGTGTATTATTATTATTATTATTATTGTTGTTGTTGTTATTATTATAAAACAGAGTTAACCTGTGGTTTTATTTTTAAATATGAAAAACTTTTCAGTATTTAAATCAGTATAAATATCAGTGGTGAGTCGTGTATTTTCAGTGGATTTAAACTTTAAACACGTCTTATTATGATTATTATGACCAACATCATGGAAACACAATAAAATGTCATTTCCAAAGAAAGAAACTCATTAAGGCAGAAGCATCGATGTCGACGCAATAAAATGACAAAAATCTACATAAAAGTGAACTAATGTGACTGATGTTACAGCTGTTCTATAGACAGACACACAAATAAATACATATATATATTTATATACACACAGATGTAAATCTGTATTTTCTGTTGCTGTGGTCAAACGTTTTGTGACTGAATGAATCATGTTCATTCCTTCTAGTTTTTTACTCTTTGACACCAGAACTGGACCAAACAGACGAGATACGATAATTCTCTTTGTTTTCCTCAACATGCTGTGATTCTTGTATATTTAAATATATTTTTTATACTTTTGTCTAATAAACGACAAAAAAATTCAGATGAATGTGAAGTGTTTGTTTTTCAGCTCAGAGGAAAATCAAGTTTCCACCTGAAGAATATTTATAACTTCTCTAAGAAAACGAACGTCATGTTTGTTGTGTTGTTGCTGCGTCTTCAAACTTTACTGGAGATAAAAACATGTAGAAATAATCCAGACGAGCTCCAGGACTTTTATATTAAAATAAAAGTAGAAGGACGTTCAAGACAAATAACCAACTACAAAAAGAAATAATAATGAAGTAAGAAGAATCCTCTTTAAACCATGTATCGTATAATTTAACGGGTTCATCACTTTTTACAGAGTTGATGTTTTCTTTAAATTTAAATTTGAACGTAGATCCGGTGAAGCAGAAAAGTTCCTACGTCAGTACAGAAAAGTTAAAAAGAAAAGAAACGTTCTTCAGTTCTCCAGTTCCTGTTCTAGTTTTCATCATAACGTCGGAGTTTTAGGTTTAAGTGTTTACGTCAAACTCAGTATATTAACTGAATTAACAAACATCAAATCATTTAAGTCATGAACCTGATTCTGATTATGATACAAATGTTCACACGTCTTTAGACTTTAAAGGTCCTGGTCTCATTATTTAAGATGAGAAATTCACACGTCAGATTTCCACCAAACCAATGTTTCTTCCTTTTTTATTTAAATGTGTTCAGTTTAATGTCTCATTTTACTCTGAGATGAACAAGTGAAGCCAAAAATCAATGTAAAACCCAAAGTCTTTGTCTGATTTAACATGTGAACACACTTTCTTTCTAAAACATTTGTTCTTTCTAAAATGGAAATGTAATATTTTTCATTGGTAAAGCTTTGCTTTCATCAAACATCCAGACTCATAAATTATATTCTTCCTCCTTGACTGATTTTTCAAATAGTCCATTTTCTTTTTCTTTGTCTCAATCCCATGAAGGAACTCGACAGATGTTTCCAGATCTTCCTCCAGGACTTTGTCCGGATTCTCCAGGTTTTTACGAGTAAACTCACTGAGATCATTTCAGTTTTCTTGCTCCATCGTTGTCCTGAAGACTCAGTGCAGGTCATATTTCATATTTCATATCATATTTCTGAGCTTTTCCTGGAATGTTTCTGGTCTTCTGAGTAATTTTTATGAATTCCTGCTGCGGCCCAGATTAGAGCCTCTGACCGGCCGCTTTCAGCCCACACGCCCTATGTTTTTTTTTTTAACAGTGAAGACCAGCAGGTGGCGTCAAAGAGTCACTTATTATTATTATTATTCTGGTGACACACTCGTCCTCACACTCTTTGCTGCCTCTTGTCTCATGAGGATCCTGAAGGATGTTTAATGAATCAATGTGTGGATGAAATCAAACCAAACATTCATGTGTTCATGCTGCTTTAAACACTGACTCAAACTAAAATATAGAGTTTATTATTGAAAGTGTAAATTATCCTCTGACCTGCAGCAGAGACGCGACTGTGGACGTTAGAGAGAAACTCGGAGTAAAACTAACTGAATGAATCCGGTTTAGATCCTTTCATGAGAAATAAATCACGTTTTCAGCCTCAGGTCATGAAGTGAATTAAAGAAACTTGGAAGGAGAAGTTATTATTTTTATCACATGACTGAAGTCAGATCAGATTAACCTGGTTTTAATTAATTAGTTCTGCTCTAACGACACATTTCCATTAAAACGTCGACAGCTTCTACTTCCTCCAATACAAAAATCCTCCATTTAAATATATAAATATATGTGCAAATAAATAAATAAATAAGAAAAATAACAAATAAACACACGTGTTGAGAGGAAAACTAAATAAATAAGTAGCAGCTTTAGTTTTTATTGTCATTGAAAACAACAAAATACAGTTTGGAAGCTCTTTGGTTTGGGGGAAAAAATAGAAACTATAGCAGCTACACACAATAAAATACTTTATATACAATACAAACACCGGTAGCACAGAAATGAATGGAAGTGATGCAATGAGGGAAAAAACAATTAAACAACAGGACAAATTACGTCTGTGAGACATAAGACAGAATTAATAAGATTAGAAGAGAATCTATACAAAAATATACAAAAAAAATAACAGCACTCTGGAAAATATATAGAGGAAACATATAAGGAAATATAGGAACAGTCTGCAGAATAAATATCAATTTAAATATAAGTATAAATATGGGCTTATTGAAGGTGTGAGGGTTTTGAAGTTTTTTTATTATTATTAATATTTTTATTTTTTTGGATTTGATGAGTGTTTGTCTCCCCAGAAAGAAGAGTCCAGAGAGAGTTCGGTCCATGATAGTGTGACTGCTTTTCTTCCACATTTAAATCACAATAGAAACCTAAAAAATAAATATATAAATAAAATAACAAACATAGAAACATAGAAACCTGACTCCATATCCTCCAATCAGATTGAGGTGGACTCAGAGGCTCCGCCCCCACTCACCCCCTCCCCTCCCCGTCTGTCTATATAAAGAGTCTGGATCCTGAGCCGGGACATCCAGACCCTGGACCTGCTGCTCTGATCCTGATCCTGGTCCTGATCCTGATCCTGATGGTGGTGCAGGAGAGAAGCCGAGTGGAGGCGATGGAGGGAAACCAGCAGAGGGTGGAGGTCAACGTCCTCCTCCTGGGGGCCCACGGCGTGGGGAAGTCCGGTAAGAAAAGATTCATCAGTCCAGTTCAGATTCAATCAGGTTTTAATGTGAACTCAACAGTTTTTATCCAACTGAAACGTCTCCTCACGTCCTTATTCAACACATGAATGACTGAGAACCTTCATGTTTTAAAATATTTGTCATAAATTAAGATTTTTGATTTGATGAACCCTCTGGGTTCATCAAATTATTTAGAAAAAAAAAATTCAAGCAAAATGAATAAATATTCAGATTTTCCAGTGGGAAGTTTCATTTATTATGATATAAAAAATAATAATAAATCTAGTTGAATCTTGACTTTATTGTTTTGTCCAAGTCTGAAGCAAACAGAGACATAAATATGACCAGACAGAGACATAAGAGTATAAGTCAAGCAGAAAAAAATAGAATAAAAAAATAGTGTAAGAATGAGGTAGAAATTACAAGAAAATATTCTAAAATAATAATTAAATCAAATTTTTATTTACTTTGGTAATTTTGAGATTTAAGAGAACATGTGAATAAAACCAGATGTGGTTCTGTTTCATCATATTAATCTACAGAAAATGTATTTATTTATTTTCTCTTAATGTTTAATGGAAATAATAATAATAATGATAATGATTTAAAATTTGTTGACAATGGTTGGTTTCTCTCTGCAGCTCTCACCGTCAGATTTCTGACCAGAAGATTCATCGGCGAATATGGAGACATAGGTGAGTGTCTTTATTCATTCATTCATTATCATTATTATTATTATTATTATTATTATTATTATAAATACATGCATATATATGTAAATAGTATTGTGTTGTAATCGCCTGAATCTTTTTCTCTCAGAGACGATTTACAGTCGCGTCGACAGAATCGATGGTCAGGAAATCTGCTTCAACATCTGGGACACTCAGTTTAACCAGGTAGGACACGCACATTCAAAAAGTAATCAGATTACACACAGAAGTAATCAGAATACATTAAAAAAGTAATAGTAATACAGACTAAAAACAAAAGTAATCAGATTATAGAAAAATAAGACTAGTCCTCCTCTACTTCCTCCTAAAAGTTTAATCCTGAATGTTGATGAGTTTTATTAAATTTGAGATGATGATGAAGTGACTCCTCCTCCTCTCTCCGTTGTCAGGGCGACCAGACGTTCCCGCTCAGTGACAAACAGCTGCATTGGGCCGACGGCATCATCCTCGTCTACGACATCTGTGACCGCTGCAGTTTCGTGTCCGTGCAGCAGCAGCTGCAGCAGATCCGCCGACGCCGGAAGTCCTCATCGTCGGCCTCTGGCCCCGCCCCCGCTGTCGTCGTCGTGGGCAACAAGCGCGACCTGCGGCGCCATCGCAGCGTGTCCGGCGAGGAGGGCCGGCTGCTCGCCATGTCGCAGCGCTGCAGCTTCTTCGAGGTGTCGGCGGCCGAGACGTACCACGGCGTCCTGCTGGTCTTCCACCGCCTGGTGGACCTGGTCCGGGAGGGACGGGCGCTGAGGAAGAGCAACGGCGGCGGCGTCCGTGGAATCGTCAGGAGCGTTTCCGCCGTGTTCGCCAAGAAACGGGCCGAGTAGACGTGGACGTTTGTTTCAGAGGTCGGAGACCAGAAGGACTGAGGTCAGGTCGAATTAAAGGGGGTCAGAGAAAAGTCGGACGAGTGTTTCAGAGCAAAGAGGGCGACAGAGTATCTCCACGGCAACGGGAAGTTTGGTTCATGATCTTCAGAGGATGAAGCCTCAAGACCTTACTATGGACATACAGCCACAAGTTTACTTCCTCATTTCCTTCTCTACTTCCTCTAGTCCTTCCCTACCTCCTTCGTTACTTCCTCCTCCTCAATCCTCTTTCTTCTCTTCTTCCTCCATCTGTCAGGAGGTCTTCAGAGATCCTGTTCTTCTGTCATGTGGCCACAGCTTCTGTAAATTCTGATACAGTCATTACACCAGTGTCCATTTCCTCCTCTACTCCCTTCTTTCCTTCTGTATTTCCTCCATTTCCTCCTCTACTTCCTCCATTTCCTCCTAAAACCCGGGGAACAAAGTGAATCCGTGTGTTTGAATCCTGAGGGTTGATGATGTGACTCCTACAGAGTCGAACTTCCTGGTCACAGGTTTTATTAAATTTAGACATTAAATGTAAAACTGTGTTGTTTTTTTTAGGGATCTGACTTAAACGTATTTTAATGTTTGTGTTTAATCCTGTTCCTGTAAATAAATCTGTATTTATTTGTGTTGTACGGTTTGAATTAAAACCTGATGAAGAGAGTGAATATGAGTCAGTTTGAATCTTTGTTTCAGAAACACGTTTATTCACCTTCAACACAAAACATTTTTACTTCATTTGATCTTTTCTACGTTAATTTGCCTCCATTTCCACTAGTCCTTTCCTACTTCCTTATTCCCTTCACTACATACTCTTTCCTTCTTTACTACCTTCTTTCCTTGTTTACTTCCTCCCCCTTCAGCAGGGACGAACAGGCCCTCCATCTCCAGGCTGGAGCAGCGTCTTCTGGAGGGTCAGGGCTCTGAGGGCTTCCAAAGCCTCGGCCGGCTCGGGCATGGAGACTCCGCCGGCGGCAAGGATGACCATCCATCGTCTTCAGGAAGACACTGTTAGCGGATTGACGACGATACGAGCTGTCAGACACTAAGTGCTCCTGGTTCAGGAAGTCCTCGACCTCCTGAGGAGACGACTGCTGCAGCTGGAACACACAACAAGGTTAAATGAAGTAAGAATTATGTTTCAGGTTTAAAGCATGATCTACATTTCTGCATAAAAAACATCCTGACAGTAGACAAAGAGAACCCAATCACACACATGAAACGTGGTGTCACTAATGTCCTGGTTTGGGCCTGTTCTGCTGCATCTGCTCATCATTGATGGACCAATGAACTGTGAATTCTACCAGTGAACTCTAAAAGAAAATGTCAGGACATGAGTCCATGAGCTGAATGTGAAGAGAAACTGGGTCATGGAGAAAGACAAGGAGCCCAAGAACACCAGTGGTTCTCCAGAAGAACCGTGTAGGAGAACATCTGATTTCTCTCCTGACCCAATCGGAGGGGGAGGACTTCTCTGGACAGTCCACAGTGGACAGCATTGTTTTGTTTCCTTTGCAGATTTCTGAGCCCATATAGCAAAGCCATAAAACAAGCTTTTAATTAGTTCCAAATGCCAAGAACCGAGAATTATTTTGCATTTAAGACTGTGCTCATGGATGTGTTAATCCACATCCAGGTTCCCCAGAGATAAGGTTCAGACCTACTGGCGTCATTGGACCATCTGGTGAGATAAATGTCGTAAATAAATTAGAACTGCAGCACCTCTCTCTGACTAGCACTAGAAACTATGAAATGTACACTTTTAACCAAAAATACAAATTTAAATCTACACCCAGCACGTGATCAGTGTCAAAACCATGTTTTGATCATCTTTGTTGGCCTTATAATGACCAAGTTAGTCTTTGACTATTATCATTAGTGTCCACCATGGAACCATACTGTCATCCAGAGGCTATGCTAACCAGTGTTACAAAGCAAGACTGGTTAGCATAGCCTGAATATAATCTACCTTTCCTTCTTCTTGATATTAGTTAGCTTACTATTAGTTAGCTTACTATTAGGATATTGAGAAAAATTGAATGTGTTTGATTTCATCTCATGTCTCATCTTAATTCCGAGTTTAACATTGTAAGAAGTACCATCAGTATGTAATGGTCTTGAAATGAAAACACTCATATGTAAATCTTCCCAAAGGCGCAAAGACCAGTTTTGCAACAAAGGCACAAACCCCGGATAGACGTGATGTGATAAACTAGCATCTGGCCAGTCTGAGTTCAGCTCTCTTTCAGTCTTAGCTTAGTTCTGTTCTTTTCCAGTTCTTTTCTAGTTGTATTGTTGCCTGCCTATTGGCGTGTTTAAGTTTTATTCTTGAATTATTCTTGCCACATCAAACGCACGACTTTTTCAAAGTTCAAGCTGAATTTTGTTTTAATTGTTAAGACAATCACACATTAAAGATATTTTTGTAGATATTTTCGACCAGCCATCAGAAGTATTTTTCAATTTCACTGTTGTCAACTACTTGTTTTACCACACGTCATCAGACTTCACAAGTGCCACTTTGTCTGCGCAACACTGAAATTAGGTTCCGTTTGTGTCCTCATTTTCATTCACACTTCTCATTTTTGTTAAAATTTGTCCATCCCGTTATTCTCATCATTTTCTGCACCAATTGTTATATTATTCATTATATCGCTTATTATTTATTATTCACCATTTATGTAAATAAACCATATATTTTACTTAAGTCAATGTCAGAAAGGCCCTTGTGAGCTGGATTAGCTGATCACTGTCCTGAGAGCTGATGCCTCAGATATGAATAGACTGATTAATTTCTAATAATTAATATTGGATCAATATTAATTACTAATAATTAATATTGATCCAGTATTAATTGCTTAGTTATTACAATGTACTTTTTATCTGTAAGTGGTGCCCCCTATCGGCAAGTGCATTTATTAGAATTAAATCTTAATAACGCAATACCCTACAACGATTAAAGAAGTACAAGATGAATGTTTAGGAACGGCCAAGTGAAAGTCTTGACGTTAATCCAATAGAAATGTTGTGGAAGGACCTGAAGCATGAATTCATATTTATATCAATACAGTAACTGTAAACACTGAAGGAACTCGTTCCAAACACAATAAGACTGACTCTTCCTCTGAGATTAAACACCTTTGGACTGAACCACTCCCTGAATAACAGGTTAAAATTCAACATTTATCACAGTAGTCCTGGTTAAGCCCCGCCCCCTTTCTTGATTCACCTGAGACAAACCAGGAAACAGTTTATTATTGTGTGTGAGTAAAGAGAGACACAGACGATCAGATTCAGCTTCAGACCAAACTAATACCTTCCTCTGAGTGAATCCAGCTACAGGAGAGAAAAGTGGAAACTACAACACTGCTGCTTCAAGCTGCTGACTCTCCACACACTGAAGGTGAGTTTGACCAAAAACAGGAAGTTAGTAGAAGATGGAGGAGAGCCATGACTGACTGGACTTTGTGTCTGCTGTGTTCCAGCTTCACTCAGAGACTAAATGGCTTCCAGATCAGAGGCGGATCTCTGCTGTCCGGTCTGTCAGGAGGTCTTCAGAGATCCTGTTATTCTGTCATGTAGCCACAGCTTCTGTAAAGTCTGTCTGAAGAACTGGTGGAGACAGAATCCATTACATGAGTGTCCATGTTGTAAGAGAAGATCTTCAAGAGATGATCCACCTTTAAACTTGGTGCTAAGGAACCTGTGTGAGTCTTTCTTACAGGAGAGAGATCAGAGATCTCCAGAGGATCTCTGCAGTCTGCACTCTGAGAAACTCAGACTCTTCTGTCTGGACCATCAGCAGCCAGTGTGTCTCGTCTGCAGAGATTCAGAAAAACACTCCAACCACAGATTCAGACCCATCGATGAAGCTGCACGACAGCACAAGAAGAACCTTGAGGAAACTCTGGAGCCCTTAAAGGAGAAGTTAAAGGTTTATGAAGAAGTTAAAGTGAAGTTTGATGAAACAGAAAAACACATCAAGGTCCAGGCCCGACACACAGAGAGGCAGATTAAGGAGCAGTTCAAGAAGCTTCACCAGTTTCTAGCAGAGGAAGAGGAGGCCAGGATGGCTGCACTGAGGGAGGAAGAGGAGCAGAAGAGTCAGATGATGAAGGAGAAGATGGAGGCTCTGAGCAGAGAGATAGCAGCTCTTTCAGACACAGTCAGAGCCACAGAGGAGGAGCTGAGAGCTGAAGACATCTCATTCCTCAACAACTACAAGGCTGCAGTGGAAAGAGTCCAGCGCTGCCCCCTGCTGGATGCTCCACAGCTGCCCTCAGGAGCTCTGATAGACCAGGCCAAACATCTGGGCAACCTGGCCTTCAACATCTGGAACAATGTGAAGGACCTGGTCTCCTACACTCCTGTCATTCTGGATCCAAACTCTGCTCATTCAACACTGATCCTGTCTGAAGATCTGACCAGTGTGAGAGGAGGAGATAAACAACAACTTCCTGATAATCCAGAGAGGATAGATTTTTACTGGTCTGTCCTGGGCTCTGAGGGCTTTAACTCAGGGACTCACAGCTGGGATGTTGAGGTTGGAGATAACACATGGTGGATACTGGGTGTGTTATCAGAGTCTGTCCAGAGGAAGGGACGAATAGAGTCTGGATTGTGGGGAATAGAGTTTGATGAAGGTAAATATTTCACATATTCACCACCAGATCCTTCCATCGATCTCCCAGTAGAGAATAAGGTCCAGAGGATCAGAGTGAATCTGGACTGGAACAGAGGAAATCTGTCCTTTTCTGATCTTGATACTAACACACACATACACACCTTCACACACACTTTCACTGAGAGGATGTTTCCATACATTGACAACGTGGATAAACTCCCAGTGAAGATTTTACCAGTGGATCAGATCAGTTAGAGATAAACAGATTATAAATGTGTATTGTTTTGTCTCTTGGGCCTCAAGGTCCTACTTCCTGTTTAGGGAGGTGGCTAGGATCTGGGGAGGGGCTTGTTTTCCCTGATTGGTCACACCTGTGACGTCCACCTATAAATACTGGTTCAGTCTCAGTCTCCTCTCTGAGTTGAGGTTGTTGTGGGGACATACAGATTTACATATTGTGCCACTTTGCGCAATATTGATATTTTTGGCTACAATTTCATTAATAATAATAAATTAGATTTGTATTTAAAAGAGAAATGCGATTTTTTTTTTTTTTTCCACAGATATAATGGTTCTTAAAACATCTCATCAAAAGGACTATAGTTGAAAATGTGCCAGCTGGTTAACACTGGCACATTAACATTAACTAAGTTGATTAATGTACAATATCCCTTTTAAGTAAAATAAATAAATAAAAATAATAATAATAAAAGAAAAAAAAAGAACTATGGTCTCCATGTTTTGTCTTCTCTACCAGGCTGTGACAGCTGTAGCAACTAATCAGTGTCAGTGATCATAAAAATAGTTTTTCTGTTGACACGGTGCTAAAGAAGAACCAGGTGAATGTTTAGGAACAAGTCAAAGTCCTGACCTTCATCGAGTAGAAATGTTGGAGCATCAGCTGATGAGAGGAAACCACCAACATCTCACAACTCAGCTGGTTCTGTTCTGAGAAATGGGATCAGATTCCTCCAAACTGCTGTAGACACTGATCAGCAGTTTACCGTAAACCGGGAAGGATTCACTAACTTTTACAGCTGACAGATTTGAACATAAGATGAATATTTATGTGTCATGTGTTTGGTTGTGTTCTCTTTGTCGACTTTCAGGATGTTTTAAATAATTTTTCTGTAGAAATCTAGAAACTCCTGAAGGGACCAAGACTCATTTCTGGTTCTTGATCTCTGGTCTGGACTCACCATGCTGTAGAGGGGAGTGGAGTTGACCACCAGCTGCAGGAGGATCTTGGAGAGTTCCTGCAGGTCTCGCAGCATCTGTTGGATCTGGACCGGCAGCTCTCGGATCTGCCGAAGCGGAGTCAACTCGACCAAAGGAAGTGGAAGTGCAGGAAGTGCAGCAGTTCATCAGCCAGATCCAGGACCTTACTCAGCCCAGCCTGGAGGGAAGAGACGACCGACAGCTCCAGACCAGAAATGAAACATGGCTACAGACCTGTTACCCCTTTCATTCTTACTTGTCTATTTCTTTCTGCCCTTCTATACTTGTTGTCCTCCTCTAATTCCTCCTTCCTTTGATTCCCTTTGATGAATATGATGTTTCTCACGGAAGCACCATTTATGTTGGAAATTGTACACTGCCTCCTGCAGGCAGTGCCGATCAAGGTTATGCACTATAAATGTTGGGCTCTATTTGACATAGAGGACGCTATTTACAGTGCACTCAGGCGGGTTATTGGCTATCAAATCAGTAAAAGATTAAAATCAAAATATTAATAAGTACTATCAAAATTTAATAGGATTTAATTAACGTTAGATCCACCTCAAGACAGCCAATTTACCAAAAATCAGTCTCATAAAGGTGGGTATGCTAACTACTAACACAGAACCCGTTTAATAATTAACTTTACAAACACAAACAATGGTAACCTATTAATAGTAGCAAACCTGAAGGATGTAAGAGTTCTACAGCATAGAGATTGGCATATTCATTCTGATGCAACATTAATACACAAGCAAAGTTTCAAAGGTTTATTGGACACATCTAGAAACTGAAATAAAACATTAAACTAAGGTGAGCTACAAACACTATGTAGACGTGGATGTGTGTGTGTTAGTGTGTGTGTGTGTGTGTGTGTGTTTGGTGTGAGGTGTGAGCTCAGACAATGGACAAGATGGTGGCTGGTTGCTTTGTCGTTAGATAAAGAGTCAGTGCGTTTACATGCACATGAAAAAAAAAAATATTGCTTAATCGGACTATAACAGGAGAACTTAAGTGCATGTAAACACGTTACTCGGATTAAAATCAGAGTTCTCATTATCTGATTGAGACACCCAGAAAATGCTATTGGAATCTGACTTTTCATTGGATGATGCGTGTGCGCATGCTCCACAACCACCGCTGTGCTGGCGTGTGACCCCGGAACAAACACGTCCAAGAAGCCGATCACAGAAGAAGAAGAAGAGAAACGGCGCCGCTCGAAGAACCGTCTGAGGGACAGCGCGGATCTTACCTGCACCAGAAGTAGCGCGAACATTACGTACAAGATTAAAAATGTACTATTATCCGTCTGGTTGTTGTTTAAATGTCTGACACATGAACGACTCTAGTTTATTATATCACGTAATAGATCAACCAGAAATCGGGCCGTATTAACGTGGTATTAACCCGCTGAAAAGACACGTATCGCCCCCTAGTGTGGAGGAGGAGAACAGTTATTAGATTTTCTCTGCTGCATGTAAACTGGGACAAGGACTGTAGTCAGGAAGTAGAGTTTAGAGCAAAGCTCCATTAAACTCTGCATGTAAACACACTGAGGGTTACAACCAACTGGTCTCCAAGGTGGCCTCTAACCACATATGATGTGCGGGGAGGGTAACAAAGGTGTGTCCTTTGTACACCACGAGGTCACAAATTCAAGGTTAACTGACTATAGACGACAACAACAAGCTCAAGTATTCTATTGGTTTCAATCACTACATACACTGGCATGGGTGGAGTCTTCTATGCTTAGTCAAGGTGCCAAGTAAACTAACTAGGCCCAGTTAAGTTACAAAGAAGAAAAGATGCTGGTTAGTGTGCTGATTTGCAGGTCCTGCTGTTGGTGGGTTGCAAAGTCCAATTGTTGTTGTCCTTGTTGACTGAACTACAGCTGTCCTGGCTGTGTAGTTACAGTTTCGTTGAGGAGAGTCCTTGGTTCTCCTTGAAGAGTTGAATGGTTGTCCTGCTTTGCTTTGGTGGCTTCGTCGCTTGATAACTCAACTAGCAGACTTTGTGTCGTGGTAGTTCAGCCCTTGAATTCTTTGGTAGGCACTTGCGTCGCTACCAGGGTCCAGTCCAGTGGAGGCCTTTGCCTTGTGCAGCCTCATGGAAGGGCAGAGCTGTAGCAGTCGCTCCCAGTGAGGTGTGGCAGCTCCTTCTTGGGGTGTATGTGAGAGAAGAGAGAGGGGCATCTCTCCCTTTTATTGGCTTAATGACCTCAGAAGTCTTGGCCATACAGTGACCAATAGGGTCAAGAGTGGAGGTTTCACACCTAGGTGGTAGAAGGTGAAGGCTGCAGGGAGGTTGAGTCCAAAGGCCTTTTTTAGGCCTTTTGGAGAACAAAGGGAGCCATGTGGCCTTGTACTCCATTTTGGATGGGCTAGGGAGTCCCAACATTACTTACGTCTCTTCTTCCTCCTTTCCATCTCTACTCCCTTCTTTTCTTGTTTACTTCCTTCCTGTCCTTCTGTACTTCCTTACTTCCTTCTGGAGTATCTACTACCTCCTTTCTTTCTCTACTTCCTTCTGCCTTTCCTTCCGTTGTTCTCTACTTCTTTCTTTACTTCCTTCTTCCTCTACTTCTTTACTTCCTTCCTTCCATCTATTCTCCATCCTTTCATTCTCTACTTCCTCCTACTTGTTTTACTTCTTTCCTTTCCTTATATAATTCTTCTGTTTCCTTCTCTACTTCCTCTTTTTCCTTCTCCACTTCCTCCTAACAGCTGACAAACAGAGTGAACCTGAGTCATTTTGAATCCTGAGGGTTTTAAGGAAAAACTTTATTTAAAAATCAGTCAGAGGGTTTTAGAAATATGGAGTCATCTCATATATTAGTCACAAGAAGAATAAATACTCACTTCCTAGTTCAGCTGTTACTCCAGCTGCTCTTTAAACTAACAATGAAACTCATCCTTTTCTCTTTCATTCTATTTCAGAAACAGCCAAACCAAAATATTATTACTAACACAGCCTGGTATGTTGGGATCTGATTATTCTGCCAGGTTTAAATACTGTAGTTTAGTTCCTGAAACAGGAGAAATTTGTTGGAATAATTAAATGTTTTTCATATGTTGGTTACGTCCCTCTGCTCCTCAGGCCTCAGACTGGGCTTGTTCTTAATTACCTGAACCAGACACACCTGAGAAGATGTGGATAAAAGGCCTTGTTGAAGACAGCCACCTTTCACCTGCAGAGTATCACCTGTTGTCTTTTTAATGAGATAAACCCTCGAACGCTCTGAAATAAACGTTTTTAGTGTTGAGTCCTCCACACTGCAAAAACTCAGCTTAAAAAAAAAAGAAAAAGAAAAAGATTTTTAAAATGAGCGATTTAAATAAGACCACTCTAAATATGCAAAATTATCTGAAAATAGAACATGAGAGATTTTTAAACCAGTAAATATATCTATTCTCTAAGAGCTCCATATTTCTCCAGACTAGAGTTTCAGACTAGAAACAAAAAATTTAAACGAACAGTTTAGCCAGTAGCAGTAGCTGAGACTTTCCAGTCAGTTCTCATATTAAAACAGGAGAAATTTTAACTGAAAGTATTCGTGTCAAGGTTCTGTGTCTGTCTTTTATTTCGGGGTCATGTTTTGATGTTTCCTGTTTTATTTTGTGAAGTGTCTTAGTTTCCTGTCTGTCGTGTACCCTTGTGGTTTTTCATGTCTGTCTGTGTCACGTGTTCTTTTTCCTGTTTTATTTTCTTAAGTTGTGTGTTTTCTGTCTTGTGCCTCATTGTCCCTTGTTTATTGGTCTCACCTGTGTTGATTGTCCTCATGCATCTCACCTGTGTCCAGGGATGGACTGGGACTAAAAAAACGGCCCTGGACTTTGATTAGGCCCAGCCCAAAGCAATCGGCGCACGGAAACTCAACAACAACAATAACGCCTGCCATGAGTGTCACATTACTTTAACTGTGGCTCATGATACTATACCATCCAAATTATAGCAACAGCACTGATGTTGACTATGTTGTGTTAAGAGCATAGTATTCTAGTTTAACTTTAATACTCACATAGAAATGAAGGTAACATCACACTGCCATCCCTCTGGCTGAACCAATACAAAACAGGTATCTTACTGCACAAATAATAATACCACCGTTCAATGAAAATACACAATTACAAATGTAACTTTCGTATTCAAAGTCTTCAAAGTTTGTAAGCATTAACTATAACATTACCAAAACTTTAAAAAGTGAATGCACAACATATTTCTTAATATTAGCTACTACTGCATGTGGCGCATTTGATTTCTCCTCGCCATGTTTCCATGTCCTTGTCTTCAAGCCACGATTTTTGCCCTGCCATCTCATGATTCTTTTGAGTTTTGTATTTTGTATTTACCTGCCATGCACAGCGCCTTTTGTTAATTATTAAATACCTTTTTGTTTGAAGTTCCTGCCTCATCAATAGTCCTGCATCTGGGTCCTCACCTATACAACCTCCTCCATCCTGACAATTTGTGTTCATCTTAAACCCATTAGAATTGTTGTAGTTCTCATTTCAAGCATTAAGAAGTTAATAATAGACAAGTCATTTCAGATTTTACATTGTAAGAGCAAAACAAACCAATCAGAGGATGCTTCTGATCTCTGGGAGGAATCCCACAAGGATTTGTACTTGGCACAATTTTATTTTTCTATGTATCTATGTACACACATGTATTAAAAAGAAAACCTACCTTTAAACTTCCAACTAAAGCAGATAGAGAGTAATAAATCATATTTCTTTCAACAAATTTTGACTTTTTAAATTCAAATCCCATAATACTTGAGTACGTTGTTACCATGAAGGGTATCCTTTTCAAAAAAAAAAAAAAAAATAGAATGGAATAGGTTAATTTTTATTTCTACTTTTTTTCCAAAGTCCTCATGTGCAATATTACAATGTCACTCTTAATTACAATATCACTTTATTCTTATTTATTTATTTTTTTTACTCATGCATCACTTTATTTATTGCCGTACTGAATCTGCTGTTTTACATTTTTTACACATTGCTTTTTATATTATTTACCACAACTCATTTCACTCTTCTGTTACTGGCAGCGGGCCTGCCATTGCACACAATATGATGCTTTTGTTATTCTCTTGCTCTTTAATTTTTATGTACTGCTCTTCGCCCTCCTAATTGCCCCTCGGGGATAAATAAAGTTCTGATTCTAAGCTAAAGAAAGTGGATTGTAGCCATCCTGGTAGGCCGGACTATGTCTTCAGACAAAGAGTGCAAAAGAGAAAAGGTCAGCATGGCGAACTGTGGAGATTTAAAGAAATATAGATAGGGGTTTTTACTAGGAAGGCAAATGCCATTGATTTTAACATGGACCTTTTAACTGAACACAACCTCATACTTGAACTGAGGGCAGTTATGAAGACATCTGTAACAGCTGTTTTGATTACATTGCTGGTATGGAAGAGGGAGGTGCAAGTGGATTTGAAGGGGATGTAGCTGATGTGATGACAAGACTGCATGGTTGCCGCACAAAATATCTGGACACAGAGATCAAGCTAAAAAAAAAACATTGTGGTCCCGCCGTGCATCAGGTTAATTTGGCAGTCTAACGACAGACCTGAAGAACGAGTTTGATCAGGCTGTGGCGCTCCACCGTGTTGGTGAGATACAGAAGGCCGGGCCTGTGACAGATTGGTGGTTGGATACCAGTATAACATGGCTGATCTAGTCACAAGAGGGTGTTCCCCTGAACAGCTTGATAGTGTCTCCCAGTGGCAGAAGGGTGCCGAGTCCCTGACCAGAGCGGTGGAGGAGTGGCCCATGAAGTCACCAGGGAAGTCGTGAGTAAGCTCCAAAGGAAAGCTTTGTTCGCCATTGTTACAAGGGCCCAGGCAAAGGAGTTGTCTGCTCCAAGTAATCCTAGCCGTGTCGGTGCCATGGTCAAGGATGGTGCGATCATGTGGTCTCCTTCAGTAGATAATAGGGGATCCTCGCCAGATGCTACTACAGACACTTCTTAGACAGCATCTAGTGTCTGTAGTACAAAGAGGTTTTGGGGGTCGGCTCTTGTAGGTCAGGTGAATCTTTTGAGGTTTGTTACACTAACCAAGCTCTGTGGGGCTGTGGGATACGTCTGCAGAGCCATGCTCTCCTGGTAACTCTGCTCGGCTGCCCAGACAGGTGTGACCTTCCCCACGATGACACTTCCGTCTGGTCGTGAGCAAGGATGATGCAACAGGTCTCTTGTTGTGCCATGGCTGGATCCAGTCCACTGATAAGGAGAGACCTGGGTCCCACTGATCCCCTACAAGGAGTGGACCAGTACCCAAAGAAGCCCACTGTGCCAACAATGAAGGCATTGTGGGCACCCTACTTCGGATGAGGGCCTGGGTGCAGCAAGGCCCTAGAGTCGCTCGGAAAGTCATTGATTCATGTATATATTGCTGGAAGTGCAGGGCCAAGTTATGCTCTCAAGTAATGGGCGATCGCCCTTCTGTACGCACCGGTCTAGCTGCTCCTTTCGAGTACACGACACAGGACCTGTTCAGTCCGTACACTTTCCAACTTCGGTACCAACTTCCTGGGGACCAGGCCTGCGCTGGAGAATCTCTACAGCTTCCTGGCAGATATCAAGGAGGAAGTCCAAAGGAGAGCAATTGTGGCTGGGATTGACTGGGTGTGGGGGCTTAGCCCTCATCAGAACAGGGCAGCGGAGGCAGCTGTCCATGTGTTGAAGAGGTTGTTGAGCAGTGTTGATGAGGAAGGTGACTTGACCACCCTGGAGTTCCAAACTGTCCACTATCTGGCTGCCAACCTTCAGGTTCAAGAGGGGACCACACTCCGGATTTTGAATTCCCTACCTACCCATTCAGTTATCTGCGTGCAGTCCAGTGGGAGGTGGATAAGTTCTAGAGACGTTGGAGTCAGTTGGCAGGACCTTACCTGTTCGTTCGGCAAAAGTGGCATGCCCCAGTCAGGGATGTCTCCGTTGGAGACCTGGTATGGGTTGCAGATCAAATTGCCCTCCGGGGTCGGTTATTTGGGTGATTATTCCTACTGTCTGTACGTTATTCGTGGCTGGTGTATTAAACTGGCTGGATCTTCTTTTGAATGCTGTTGTTTTCACTGGTAAAGCTGAACTGGTGAGTTAGGATATATGTAAACGAAGTGATTACAACTTGTGTTGAATACCATATGTTCATGTAGGCAGATTGTACAGTGAACAAGATGTCTGTCATTTATGTTGTGATTTTGTGTCATTTCAGTTGATTACCTGGCAAACGGCATGGTTGCTGTTCAGGTGCTAGTTGGCATAGCATGTGTGATGTAGGAATGCTTATGAAAAATAAAACACGTGAAGGACAGTAATCAGATGTCCGTGCTTGAGTGTGACAATGTTTCACCAGTTTCACCAGAACAAGTGAAGTAAGAATTATGTTTCAGGATTAATGTATTATCTACATTTATGCAAAAAAATGAATCCAAACATCCTGAAAGTAGACAAGAAATATTAGATTTAAATGATATGTCATTATTATTACAAATCAGAGAGAGACTCACGGACAAATCAAATCAATCTTTTCAGAGATGAATCAACACTGCATTCCAGCATCAGAACCTCATCCCTCCATGAAACATGGGGGCGCTAATGTCCTGGTTTGTGCCTGTTCTGCTGCATCTGCTCATCATTGATGGACCAATGAACTGTGAATTCTACCAGTGAACTCTGAAAGAAAATGTCAGGACATGAGTCCCTAATATATACTGTACACAGTGAAGGAACTCACTCCACAATTAAATACATTTAGACTGACTCTTACTCTGAGATAAATGCTTGAAACATTCCCTGAATAACAGGTCCGACCACATTCAACAGATGGGTCCTGGTTAAGATCCGCCCCCTTTCTTGATTTACCTGAGATAAACCAGGAACCAGTTTATTATTGTGTGACTAAAGAGAGACACAGACGATCAGATTCAGCTTCAGACCAAACTAACACCTTCCTCTGAGTGAGTCCAGCTACAGGAGAGAAAAGTGGGAACTACAACACTGCTGCTTCAAGCTGCTGACTCTCCACACACTGATGGTGAGTTTGACCAAAAACAGGAAGTTAGTAGAAGATGGAGGAGACATGACTGACTGGACTTTGTGTCTGCTGTGTTCCAGCTTCACTCAGAGACTAAATGGCTTCCAGATCAGAGGAGGATCTCTGCTGTCCGGTCTGTCAGGAGGTCTTCAGAGATCCTGTTATTCTGTCATGTAGCCACAGCTTCTGTAAAGTCTGTCTGAAGAACTGGTGGAGAGAGAAACCAACACACCAGTGTCCAGTTTGTAAGAGAAGATCTTCAAGAGATGATCCACCTGTAAACTTGGCCTTGAGGAACCTGTGTGAGTCTTTCTTACAGGAGAGAGATCATAGATGTCCAGAGGATCTCTGCAGTCTGCACTCTGAGAAATTCAAACTCTTCTGTCTGGACCATCAGCAGCCAGTGTGTCTCGTCTGCAGAGATTCAGAAAAACACTCCAACCACAGATTCAGACCCATCGATGAAGCTGCACGACAGCACAAGAAGAACCTTGAGGAAACTCTGGAGCCCTTAAAGGAGAAGTTAAAGGTTTATGAAGAAGTTAAAGTGAAGTTTGATGAAACAGAAAAACACATCAAGGTCCAGGCCCGACACACAGAGAGGCAGATTAAGGAGCAGTTCAAGAAGCTTCACCAGTTTCTAGCAGAGGAAGAGGAGGCCAGGATGGCTGCACTGAGGGAGGAAGAGGAGCAGAAGAGTCAGATGATGAAGGAGAAGATGGAGGCTCTGAGCAGAGAGATAGCAGCTCTTTCCGACACAGTCAGAGCCACAGAGGAGGAGCTGAGAGCTGAAGACGTCTCATTCCTCAACAACTACAAGGCTGCAGTGGAAAGAGTCCAGCGCTGCCCCCTGCTGGATGCTCCACAGCTGCCCTCAGGAGCTCTGATAGACCAGGCCAAACATCTGGGCAACCTGGCCTTCAACATCTGGAACAATGTGAAGGACCTGGTCTCCTACACTCCTGTCATTCTGGATCCAAACTCTGCTCATTCAACACTGATCCTGTCTGAAGATCTGACCAGTGTGAGAGAGAGGAGATAAACAACAACTTCCTGATAATCCAGAGAGGATAGATTTTTACTGGTCTGTCCTGGGCTCTGAGGGCTTTAACTCAGGGACTCACAGCTGGGATGTTGAGGTTGGAGATAACACATGGTGGGTACTGGGTGTGTTATCAGAGTCTGTCCAGAGGAAGGGACGCATAGAGTCTGGATTGTGGGGAATAGAGTTTGATGAAGGTAAATATTTCACATATTCACCACCAGATCCTTCCATCGATCTCCCAGTAGAGAATAAGGTCCAGAGGATCAGAGTGAATCTGGACTGGAACAGAGGAAATCTGTCCTTCTCTGATCTTGATACTAACACACACATACACACCATCACACACACTTTCACTGAGAGGATGTTTCCATACATCGACAACGTGGATAAACTCCCAGTGAAGATTTTACCAGTGAATCAGATCAGTTAGAGATAAACAGGATGATTATAAATGTGTATTGTTTTGTCTCTTGTTTTGTCTCAAGGTCCTACTTCCTGTTTAGGGAGGTGGTTAGGATCTGGGGAGGAGCTTGTTTTCCCTGATTGGTCACACCTGTGACGTCCACCTTTAAATACTGGCTCAGTCTCAGTCTCCTCTCTGAGTTGAGGTTGTTGTGGGGACATACAGATTTACATATACTCACACTTTGCACAGTATTGAGATGTTTGGCAACAATTTTTTTAAGGTTTCGTTGATGAACTTGGTTTTTACTTTTACTTTTACTAAGAGAAATGTGTTTTTTTTTTTTGTCTTCCAGATATAATTCTAAAACATCTCACCAAAAGGACTATAGTTGAAAATTAGTCAGCTGGTTAACACTGGCACATTTACTATGTGTCCCTTTTAAATAAATAAATGAATGAATAAAATAAGTGTGGTCTCCATGTTTTGTCCTCTGTGCCAGGCTGTGACAGCTGTAACAACTAATAAGTGTCAGTGATCATAAAAATAGTTGTTTTGTCGACACGGTGCTAAAGAAGAACCAGATGAATGTTTAGGAACAAGTCAAAGTCCTGACCTTCATCCAGTAGAAATGTTGTAGCATCAGTTGATGAGAGGAAACCACCAACATCTCATAACTCATCTGGTTCTGTTCTGAGTAAACCGGGATCAATTGCTCCAACCCGAGCCCTATGACCTGCGCGTTTTACCTTAAACCTCTGCAAGGGAATTCTAACTTTTACAGCTCAAGATTTGAACATAGATGTATCGATGTGTTTAGTTGTGTTCTCTTTGTCGACTTTCAGGATGTTTTAAATTATTTTTCTGTAGAAATGTAGAAACTCCTGAAGGGACCAAGACTCATTTCTGGTTCTTGATCTCTGGTCTGGACTCACCATGCTGTAGAGGGGAGTGGAGTTGACCACCAGCTGCAGGAGGATCTTGGAGAGTTCCTGCAGGTCTCGCAGCATCTGTTGGATCTGGACCGGCAGCTCTCGGATCTGGTGAAGCGGACTCAGTTCGACTAACGTGGCAGCGCGATCTCTGACCCCACCCAGGGTGTCCTCCCTCAGACTCTCTGCACGGTACACCAGCGCCACCAGGAGGCTTTGCAGGAAGTGCAGCAGCTCATCAGCCAGATCCAGGACCTTACTCAGCCCAGCCTGGAGGGAAGAGACGACCGACAGCTCCAGACCAGAAATGAAACATGGCTACAGACCTGTTACCCCTTTCATTCTTACTTGTCTCTCCAAGTTCCTTCTCTACTTCAATCTGTCCATATCCACTTCTTTCTTTCCTTATCTAGTTCCTTCTTCATTCTTTCATTAATTTTGTCCTTCTCTACTTATTTTGTTCCTTCTTCTTTACTTCCTTCTGTCTACTTTATTTCTTTCCCCTTTCTTTGCTTACTTCCTCCTTTCCTTCTCTACTTCCTTTATCTTCCCCTATTTCCTTCTGTCGTTCTCTATTTCTTTCTTTCCTCCTTTAAAATCAATTTTGCTACTAATCATTGACTAATTATCACCCCAAGAAAAATCCACTTTGCATTCAGATTTTGGGGGAAAAAAAGGTAATAAAAAATGTGATGCCTTCACAAACACTGGCATATAAAGATTTAAACTTTGGTATTCATGATAAGTATTCAAGTGGATTAAAAATAAATTTAACAAAAAAGTAGGAAAAATATAAACATACTATTTTTAGTGCATTTATATAGAGACACTTTTCTCCCTTAATGGTAGTAACGATTTTAACATCAGGTATGAGAGTTAAACCTCTCGCTCCAGTTTTCTATGAAGATGCCTGGTTGTTGGGGTCTGAGTCTGGAAACTGTGATTGGTCAGGGGGTGGCAGGGTCAGAGGGCTGGACTGGCAGGGTCGAGCCTCATTGTGGTTCGAATTGTGTTCAGAAGTCATCCTCCTCTGCTGTGATGGCACCGTTGTCGGAGGAGTTGGGGCTCAGGTACTTGAAGGCCTTAAAAGCCTCACCCAGCGAGGGTGGACGACTGTCCATCACTTTCAGTAAGAGACTGTTAGTGGAGTTACGACAAGACGAGCTGTCAGACACTAAGTGCTCCTGGTTCAGGAAGTCCTCTGTCAGGACGTGTAGAGGTTTAAAGGGAGGACCCAAAAGCAGGATGAACAATGAGGAGGCAGGGATTCCGGGGACAAGGAGTATTTAATGAAAAGAGGAACACAAAAACGGAACAACAGGGGCTACGGACAGGCAGGTAAATCTAAAGACAAAAAATGAACTCAAGAAACAAAGCACAGATTAAACAGATTAAACTGGAAGGAACGTTTGGAACTCATGAAAATAACTTAACACAGGAAAGTAACTCATGGAACACGCAGGAAAGAAGCACACAACAACACAACAGAGAACAAAGGGAGGGCAGGACTATACACACAGGGGCTGGGGGATGACAAGACACAGGTGAGACAGATCAGGGCAATCACACGAGGAGAAACCAATTAACAATCACTGGACACACGAGGAAACACAACAGACAGGAAATCCAGAAACTTTACAAGATAAAACAGGAAACTCAAAAGACCATGAGCTGAATGTGAAGAGAAACTGGGTCATGGAGGAAGACAAGGAGCCCAAGAACACCAGTGGTTCTCCAGAAGAACCGTATAGGAGAACATCTGATTTCTCTCCTGACCCAATCGGAGGGGGAGGACTTCTCTGGACAGTCCACAGTGGACAGCATTGTTTTGTTTCCTTTGCAGATTTCTGAGCCCATAAAGCAAAGCCATAAAACAAGCTTTTAATTAGTTCCAAATGCCAAGAACCGAGAATTATTTTGCGTTTAAGACTGTGCTCATGGATGTGTTAATCCACATCCAGGTACCCCAGAGATAAGGATCAGACCTACTGGCGTCATTGGACCATCTGGTGAGATAAATGTCGTAAATAAATTAGAACTGCAGCACCTCTCTCTGACTAGAACTAAAAACTATGAAATGTACACTTGTAACCAAAAATAGAAATTTAAATCTACACCCAGCACGTGATCAGTGTCAAAACCATGTTTTGATCATCTTTGTTGGCCTTATAATGACCAAGTTAATCTTTGACTATTATCATTAGTGTCCACCATGGAACCATACTGTCATCCAGAGGCTATGCTAACCAGTGTTACAAAGCAAGACTGGTTAGCATAGCCTGAATATAATCTATCTTTCCTTCTTCTTGATATTAGTTAGCTTACTATTAGGATATTGAGAAAAATTGAATGTGTTTGATTTCATCTCATGTCTCATCTTAATTCCGAGTTTAACATTGTAATAAGTACCATCAGTATGTAATGGTCTTGAAATGAAAACACTCATATGTAAATCTTGCCAAAGGCGCAAAGACCAGTTTTGCAACAAAGGCACAAACCCCGGATAGACGTGATGTGATAAACTAGCATCCGGCCAGTCGCAGTTCAGTTCTCTTTCAGTCTTAGCTCAGTTCTGTTCTTTTCCAGTTCTTTTCTAGTTGTTTTTTCATTCCTTCCCAGTTCGTCTTTGTGTTCATCATACTTTTACTTTCATCTTAATGTTTTGTTGCCTGCCTATTGGTGTGTTTAAGTTTTATTCTTGAATTATTCTTGCCACATCAAACGCACGACTTTTTCAAAGTTGAAGCTGAATTTATTTTTTTTAATTTTTAAGACAATCACACATTAATGATATTTTTGTAGATATTTTCGACCAGCGCTCACAAGCGAGGTCACCTGGAGTGGTTCGGAGCGACATCAATGGAGTTCCTTGGGCATGAGTAAATTAATCTTTGAGTGGAGTTGATGCGCGTGTGATAAATCTAAACAAATCTCAACCACATTACTTAATATTTAATTAAGGATATTAGGTTCCGTTTGTGTCCTCATTTTCATATGCACTTCTCATTTTTGTTAAAATTTGTCCATCCCGTTATTCTCATCAGTTTCTATAGCAGTTGTTATATTATTCATTATATTGTTTATTATTTATTATTCACCATTTATGTAAATAAACCATATATTTTACTTAAGTCAATGTCAGAAAGGCCCTTGTGAGCTGGATTAGCTGATCACTGTCCTGAGAGCTGATGCCTCAGATATGAATAGACTGATTAATTTCTAATAATTAATATTGGATCAATATTAATTACTAATAATTAATATTGATCCAATATTAATTGCTTAGTTCTTACAATGTACTTTTTATCTGTAAGTGGTGCCCCCTATCAACAAGTGCATTTATTAGAATTAAATCTTAATAACGCAATACCCTACAACGATTAAAGAAGTACAAGATGAATGTTTAGGAACAGCCAAGTGAAAGTCTTGACGTTAATCCAATAGAAATGTTGTGGAAGGACCTGAAGCATGAATTCATATTTATATCAATACAGTAACTGTAAACACTGAAGGAACTCACTCCAAACACAATCAGACTGACTCTTCCTCTGAGATTAAACCTTTGGACTGAACCACTCCCTGAATAACAGGTTAAAATTCAACATTTATCACAGTAGTCCTGGTTAAGCCCCGCCCCCTTTCTTGATTCACCTGAGACAAACCGGGAAACAGTTTATTATTGTGTGTGACTGAAGAGAGACACAGACGATCAGATTCAGATTCAGACCAAACTAAAACCTTCCTCTGAGTGAGTCCAGCTACAGGAGAGAAAAGTGGAAACTACAACACTGCTGCTTCAAGCTGCTGACTCTCCACATACTGAAGGTGAGTTTGACCAGAAACAGGAAGTTAGTAGAAGATGGAGGAGAGCCATGACTGACTGGACTTCATGTCTGCTGTGTTCCTGCTTCACTCAGAGACTAAATGGCTTCCAGATCAGAGGAGGATCTCTGCTGTCCGGTTTGTAAGGAGGTCTTCAGAGATCCTGTTATTCTGTCATGTAGCCACAGCTTCTGTAAAGTCTGTCTGAAGAACTGGTGGAGAGAGAATCCATCACACCAGTGTCCAGTTTGTAAGAGAAGATCTTCAAAGGTTGATCCACCTTTAAACTTGGTGTTGAGGAACCTGTGTGAGTCCTTCTTACAGGAGAGAGATCAGAGATCTCCAGAGGATCTCTGCAGTCTGCACTCTGAGAAACTCAGACTCTTCTGTCTGGACCATCAGCAGCCAGTGTGTGTCGTCTGCAGAGATTCAGAAAAACACTCCAACCACAGATTCAGACCCATCGATGAAGCTGCACGACAGCACAAGAAGATCCTTGAGGAAACACTGGAGCCCTTAAAGGAGAAGTTAAAGGTTTGTGAAGAAGTTAAAGTGAAGTTTGATGAAACAGAAAAACACATCAAGGTCCAGGCTCAACACACAGAGAGGCAGATTAAGGAGCAGTTCAAGAAGCTTCACCAGTTTCTAGCAGAGGAAGAGGAGGCCAGGATGGCTGCACTGAGGGAGGAAGAGGAGCAGAAGAGTCAGATGATGAAGGAGAAGATGGAGGCTCTGAGCAGAGAGATAGCAGCTCTTTCAGACACAGTCAGAGCCACAGAGGAGGAGCTGAGAGCTGAAGACGTCTCATTCCTCAACAACTACAAGGCTGCAGTGGAAAGAGTCCAGCGCTGCCTCCTGCTGGATGATCGACAGCTGCCTTCAGGAGCTCTGATAGACCAGGCCAAACATCTGGGCAACCTGGCCTTCAACATCTGGAACAACATGAAGGACCTGGTCTCCTACACTCCTGTCATTCTGGATCCAAACACTGCTCATCCAGATCTCATCCTGTCTGAAGATCTGACCAGTGTGAGAGGAGGAGATAAACAACATCTTCCTGATAATCCAGAGAGGATTGATTCTTATGGGTCTGTCCTGGGCTCTGAGGGCTTTAACTCAGGGACTCACACCTGGGATGTTGAAGTTGGAGATAACACATGGTGGATACTGGGTGTGTTATCAGAGTCTGTCCAGAGGAAGGGAGACATAGGATCTGGATTGTGGGGAATAGAGTTTGATGAAGGTAAATATTTCACATATTCACCACCAGATCCTTCCATCGATCTCCCAGTAGAGAATAAGGTCCAGAGGATCAGAGTGAATCTGGACTGGAACAGAGGAAATCTGTCCTTCTCTGATCTTGATACTAACACACACATACACACCTTCACACACACTTTCACTGAGAGGATGTTTCCATACATCGACAACGTGGATAAACTCCCAGTGAAGATTTTACCAGTGAATCAGATCAGTTAGAGATAAACAGAATGATTCTAAATGTGTATTGTTTTTTCTCTTGGGCCTCAAGGTCCTACTTCCTGTTTAGGGAGGTGGCTAGGATCTGGGGAGGGGCTTGTTTTCCCTGATTGGTCACTCCTGTGACGTCCACCTTTAAATACTGGTTGAGTCTCAGTCTCCTCTCTGAGTTGAGGTTGTTGTGGGGACATACAGATTTACATATTTGGACACTTTGAACAATATTGATATTTTTGTCTATAATTTCATTAAGGTTTCATTAATAAATTAGATTTGTATTTAAAAGAGAAATGTGTTTTTTTTTTCCCCCCCGCAGATATAATGGTTCTTAAAACATCTCATCAAAAGGGCTACAGTTGAAAATGTGCCAGCTGGTTAACACTGGCACATTAACTATGAAGTTGATTAATGTACAATGCCCCTTTTAAGTAAAATAAATAAATAAAATTAATAATAATTAAAAAAAAAGAACTATGGTCTCCATGTTTTGTCCTCTGTACCAGGCTGTGACAGCTGTAACAACTAATCAATGTCAGTGATCATAAAAATTATTTTTCTGCCGACATGGTGCTAAAGAACAACCTAATGAATGTTTAGGAACAAGTCAAAGTCCTGACCTTCATCCAGTAGAAATGTTGTAGCATCAGTTGATGAGAGGAAACCACCAACATCTCACAACTCATCTGGTTCTGTTCTGAGGAATGGGATCAGATTCCTCCAAGCTGCTGTAGACACTGATCAGCAGTTTACCGTAAACCGGGAAGGATTCACTAACTTTTACAGCTCATAGATTTGAACATAAGATGAATATTTATGTGTCATGTGTTAGTTGTGTTCTCTTTGTCCACTTTCAGGATGTTTTTAGTCATTTTTCTGTAGAAATGTAGAAACTCTTGAAGGGACCAAGAACTGCAGCAGCTCATCAGCCAGATCCAGGACCTTACCCAGCCCGGCCTGGAGGGAATAGATGGACCAACGGCTCCAGACCAGAAATTAAACATGACTACAGACCTGTTACCCCTTTCATTCCTACTTCAGTCTGTCCATATCCACTTCATTCTTTCCTTCTCCAATTCCTTTTCATTCTCAACTTCATTCTTTTTGTCCTTCTCTACTTATTTTGTTCCTTCCTCTTTACTTCCTTCCGTCCACTTTATTTCTTTCCCCTTTCTTTGCTTACTTCCTACTTTCCTTCCCACTTCATTTTCTACTTCCCTTTTCTTCCCCCACTTCCTTCTTTTTCCTTCTGTTGTTCTCCATGTCTTTCTTTACTTCTTCCTTCTTTCCTTCCCTACTTGCTAGTTTATTTCTTTCTGCCCTTCTATGCTTCTTTTTCCTCCTCTAATTCCTCCTTCCTTTGATTCTCTATTTTCTTCTCTACTTCCTCTTTTTCCTTCTCTACTTCCTCCTAAAAACTGACAAACAGAGTGAACCTGAGTCATTTTGATACCTGAGGCTTTTAAGAAACTTTATTTAAACATAGACATTAAACATTTAGTCAGATGCTTTTAGAAATACGGAGTCATCTCATATATTAGTCACAAGAAGAACACTCACTTCCTACTTCAGCTACAGTTACTCAGACATTTAAACTCAGCTGCTGTACTTTCATCTATAACCTTTAACATTCTTTAAACCAACAATAAAACTCATCTATTTCTCTTTCATCTGATTATTCTGCCAGGTTTAAATACTGTAGTTTAATTCCTGTGGATGTATTTAGGGATTTGTTGCTGGAATTAAATGTTTTTCATACATTGGGTACATCCCTCTGCTCCTCAGGCCTTCTAGTGGCTGGGCTTGTTCTTAATTACCTGAATCAGACACACCTGAGAAGATGTGGATAAAAGGCCTTGTTGAAGACAGCCACCTTTCACCTGCAGAGTCTCACCTGTTGTCTTTTTAATGAAGTAAACCCTTGAACCCCCTGAAATAACATCTTCAGTCTTGAGTCTTCTACGCTGCAAAAATTTTGCTTAAAAACAAAAAAAAAACAAAAACAAACAAACAAACAAAACAAAACAAAAAAACAGGATCAAGGAAAAAGGTTTTAAAATAAGCGATATACCACTTTAAATAAGCAAAAATTATCTGAAAATAGAACAGGAGAGGTTTTAAACCAGTAAATATTTTTTATCCTCTAAGAACCCCCAGATGTGAACAGAACAGTTTAGTCAGTAGCAGTAGTTGAGACTTTCCAGTCAGTTCTGTTATTAAAACAGGGAAATTTTTAACTTAAAGCATTTCTATTCATGTTAATAACACAAGTTAATAATAGACGAGTCATTTCAGGTTTTATAGTGTAAAAGTTTGATAAACCAATCCGAGGATTCTTCTGATCTCTGGCAGGAATCCCACAAGAATTTGTACTTGGCACATTTATTTTTTTTTTCATCTGTGTTGTAATGAGGTTCAGATACAGCGATATGCAGATGATGCAAAGATCTATGTACATGCATGAACTAAAAATAAAACCTGCCTTTAAGCTTCCAACTAAAGCAGATAGATGAATAATAGCGGAGTTAAATGAATCATGTCTCAAGTTAAACAGATATTAGGAACCTGGGAGTTTGGATTGGGTCAAACCTTTTCAATAAGTTCATTTAATTTAGATTTATTAGAGAGTAATAAATCATATTTGGCAAAGGTGTGTTACCATTAAAGGACAAAAGGGTTCTTTTCAAAAACGTCCTAAAAATAGCACATTAATATTATTTCTGCTCTTTCCAAAATGTTGATTAAGAAAAAAAAAATCCATCAAAATCAAAATGTTGTTACTAATCACTGACATGTCCAAGACTAATTATCCCTCCAGGAAAAATCTACATTGCATTTAAAAAAAGAAAAAAGAAAAACTTTAAAAATTTGATGCAATCAGAAACACTGGCATTTTAAGATTTAAAAGTCAGAAATTAATCAATATTTTGGTATTAATGATTAGTGTTTAAGTGGATTAAAAATGTATGCAACAAAAAAGTAAAAAATACAAACATGCTATTTTTAGTGCGTTGAGAAAGAGACACTTTTCTCCCTTAGTGGTAACAACTATTTTGAAATCAGGTATGAGGGTTAAATCTCTCGCTCCAGTTTTCTATAAAGATGCTCCCAAAGTTCTGGGACTGGAAACATAAAATCCTTTTCATGTGCATCTTCACAGAAGCAGAATTCCAGAGTCACTGACTGAGGGATAATTTGCTGACGGCTCTGCAGCTGAGCGTAAACGCACAAACCAGCAGCAGCTGAGGCAAAGATGTCTGGTCGTCGGGGTCTGAGTCTAGAGGCTGTGACTGGTCAGGGGGTGGCGGGGTCAGGGCGCCTGACTGGCGGGGCATGAGGGCAGGGTTGAGCCTGAGTGTGGCGTTCAGAAGTCGTCCTCCTCTGCGGTGATGGCGGCGTTGTCGGAGGAGTTGGGGCTCAGGTACTCGAAGGCCTTCTGGCTCTGGGACACGAACTGTTTGAGAGGTGCCAGCAGGAGGTCGGTGGCGGAAGGCCGTCGGTGGAAGGCGCCTTCGGAAGGGACAGACAGGCCCTCCATCTCCAGGCTGGAGCGGCGTCCATTGGGGGGGTCGGGGCTCTGGGGGCTTCCAAAGCCTCGGCCGGCTCGGGCATGCAGACTCCGCCGGCGGCGAGGACGACCGTCCATCGCCTTCAGGAAGAGGCTGTTAGCGGAGTTACGACGAGACGAGCTGTCGGACACTAAGTGCTCCTGGTTCAGGAAGTCCTCGACCTCCTGAGGAGACGACTGCTGCAGCTGGAACACACAACAAGGTTAAATGAAGTAAGAATTATGTTCCAGGTTTAAAGCATGATCTGCATTTCCGCATAAAAATGAATACAACCATCCTGACAGTAGACAAAGAGAAACCAATCACACACATGAAACAGAAATATTAGACGTAAATGATTCCAGCATCAGAACCTCATCCCTCCATGAAACATGGGGGCGCTAATGTCCTGGTTTGGGCCTGTTCTGCTGCATCTGCTCATCATTGATGGACCAATGAACTGTGAATTCTACCAGTGAACTCTGAAAGAAAATGTCAGGACATGAGTCCATGAGCTGAATGTGAAGAGAAACTGGGTCATGGAGGAAGACAAGGAGTCCAAGAACACCAGTGGTTCTCCAGAAGAACCAGATGAATGTTTAGGAACAAGTCAAAGTCCTGACCTTCATCCAGTAGAAATGTTGGAGCATCAGCTGATGAGAGGAAACCACCAACATCTCACAACTCAACCGGTTCTGTTCTGAGGAATGGGATCAGATTCCTCCAAGCTGCTGTAGACACTGATCAGCAGTTTACCGTAAACCGGGAAGGTTCTTGATCTCTGGTCTGGACTCACCATGCTGTAGAGGGGAGTGGAGTTGACCACCAGCTGCAGGAGGATCTTGGAGAGTTCCTGCAGGTCTCGGAGCATCTGTTGGATCTGGACCGGCAGCTCTCGGATCTGGCGAAGTGGAGTCAACTCGACCAAAGTGGCAGCGCGATCTCTGACCCCACCCAGGGTGTCCTCCCTCAGACTCTCTGCACGGTACACCAGCGCCACCAGGAGGCTTTGCAGGAAGTGCAGCAGCTCATCAGCCAGATCCAGGACCTTACTCAGCCCAGCCTGGAGGGAAGAGACGACCGACAGCTCCAGACCAGAAATGAAACATGGCTACAGACCTGTTACCCCCTTTCATTCTCCACTTCCTCCTTTATTGAAGTTCCTACCCCACTTTCTTCTCTACTTCAATTTGTCCTTCTCTGCTTCCCTTTTCTCTACTTCCTTCTTTCCTTCTCTACTTCCTTCTTTGCTTGTCCACTTCCTCCTTCATTTCACTCCAGATTTTCTTCTCTACTTCCTTCTGTCCTTCTTTCCTTCATCCTTACCATCCTTACTTCATTTGCTACTTCAGTCTGACCTTCTTTACTTCCTCCTTTACGTCTCTACTTCCTTCTTTCCTTCCCTACTTGCTTTTATACTTCTTTCTGTCCTTCTTTATGCTTTATTTCCCTCCTGTAATTCCTCCTTTGTTTGATCCCCCACTTTCTTCTCAATTTCCTTCTCTTCTCCTTCTATCATTCTTTACTTCCCCTTCATCATCTTCACTACTTCCTTCAGACCTTCTCCACTTCCTCCTTCCTTTCATTCCCTGCTTTCATATCCACTTACCATCTTCTTTCTCTACTTCCTTCTTCCTTTCCTTCTGTCCTTCTTCCCTTCTTCTTTCATTTCCTTCCCTACTTCTTTAGTCGTTCTTTACTTTCCTCCTTCCAACATGTCACAGACATCATTCAGAAATCCTTTAAATTATTCTACATCATCCTCTTGTTCCCATTATTTATTATCACTGATTTGACGTGTTTGACCCATTTCCTTTTCTTTGTACTGTTCAGATGTTTTTGTTTCCCCGTTGTCCTGTGGATCTGAACTCAATCTGAAACCCTGTCGGTCCAGCTGGCAGCCTCCCCAGACGTTCCCCAGCAAACAATAGAGACGAGGAACTGGACCCGAACCAAGTCCAATCTGGCAGCAGAATCAAACACGTGAGGGAACGAGGTCATTTCATCATGTTTCATCACGTTTCTCAGACGGGAAATCGTAAGGTTTAAAGGATTAAAGGTTCTTTTAATTTTACAGAAAAATTATTTTAATCGTCACGTTGGTCTGGAAGTAAAAGATCGAAAAAAAAAAGAAATGAAGCAGGAAATGTTTTAACTCATTAATTTATTTTTATTTTTCCTTCTTTCCTTTTCTACTCTGATTGACCCACTTCCTCCCCACTTCCTCCTTTTATTCTCTACTTCGTTCTGTTTTTCTCTGCTTCCTTCTTTCTTTCTTCATGTCCTTCTTCATTTCCTCATTTGCTACGTCATTCTTCCCTTCTACACGTCCTCCTTTCCTTCTTTCTTTTCTTCTCTACATCCTTCTGTCCTTCTCCACTTCCTACTTCACCACTTACTCTTTCCTGAATTATTTCCTTTCCTTTCCTTCACTACTTCCTTCTTCACATCCTCCTTCATTCTTTCCTTCTTTACGTCCTCCTTTTATTCACCACTTTTTATTTGCTTGTGCTCTTCCTACTTCTTACACTTGCTACATCCTCCTTTCCTTCCCTTATTCACTTCCTCCTTTCCTTCTTGTTTTCATGCTGTGGATCTGAACTGTGTTTCTTCTTGTCCAGGACAAAGCTGATTGGTTGTCAGAGAGGTCAAACCTCTGCAGTCGACCAATCAGAGCGCAGCGACGTATAGAATGAAACACGTGTCGGTTGAGTCGTGGGAACCTGTGCGAACTCTCGTCAGGTATTTGGGTCAAACAGAGGCAGCAGGTGACCTTTGACCTCCCCGCCACAAACTAACGAGGCGTCTGATTGGCCCTGACACGACGACATGTCCGTCTGCCCACCTGCAGCGACGAGGCCTCGTTAGTCTGAACGAGTGAAATCATCCAGTAAACGAACTCACTTTGTAACGTGATCGGCAGCCAAAGATCTGAGAAATATTTACAGACGTCAGAGAGAAAAACTGATCTGCTGCCAAAACAAGAAACGTGACTGAGATTCCAGAGCAGAGGAATTTTATTCACCAGACGTTTCATTTCTCTTTTTCTTCTTTACTTTTGTCCTTTTCTACACTTTTCCTTCCTCTTCCCTTCTTTCATTCTTTAATAATTTATCTACTTTCTTCTTCTCTCTCATTCATTCTCTATTCCTATCTCTACCTACTTCTTTCCTACTTTCCCTACTTCCTTATTCTTCCCTACTTCTTCATTTCTCCCTACTTCCTCCTGTCTTTCTCTACTTCCGTCTTTATTTTACCATGTGTCCATTGTACTGTGTTGGTCTTTGTGGATTGGAGAATGGAGAAAAGAATTTCCCAAAGGGGTCAATAAAGTCTGCTTCCTCCTGCCCAACTCTACCTCCTCTTTTCCTTCTCTGCTTCCTGGATTCTGAATATTCAGAATATTTTATTTTTGACTCACTGATCCAATGACCTTTGAAAATAAGCAGCTGTGTCTAGAAATGGTTGTAAATCTTTCACCTCTCGTCTGATTTGGTTTATTCGTCTCATCTCCACATCTAAACCAAACCAAAACCAAACCCGAAAAATCATGAAATGTTTCATTATGAGCAACAAAACGTCTCAGATGATAAAACTTTCACATTTAAGGCGTCCAACACTGTCCACAACCTGTCTGTCCAAACTAAAACATCTAAAACATCTGATAAACTCATGTCTCAAAACAAATAAACTTCCCAGAAACAAGTGCAGGTTCCCAAGGTTGTTTAGTAGTTTCTGGACATTTTCTGGGATGTTTTGTGGAAAGTTTCGAACATTTTAGGCCTGAAACTGACGCAATAATCCACAGAAACTACTCATACGCAGTTTGAAGCCTGTGCAGAGACTCTGTTTAATTAAAGCTGAGAATAATCCAGGGCTAAATGTGCATCCAGTCGGTGGTTATCTCGTAATGTGTGTGGCCTGATGCTTGGATCATTATCACTCCATCAGCTCAGATGCTTCATGCAGCACGTAGGCAGAGCTTCGCCTAAACTGCAGCCGTCTGCACAGGAAACAGATTATCTCTTTAACGGAGCTGCCTTTCCTGACGACTCGTCTGTTTGAAACCACCCGTCTGTCCTCAGAAGACGGGATTAAACCAACAAAACTCATATTTACACTTCTGTGTTTTTACATCTGCAAATGCAAACATCTGCATCTGAAAGAAATCTGCTTCAAAACGTGTGAAAGTCCAAACACAAACACCTCAGACTGATTCCTTTAGTTTTTAAAGACTTGATCAAACTGGTTTGTTTGTTTGGGATGAATTTCCGTCCATGTGTCTGGTCACGTAGCAGCGACTCTTGAACACACACATGTTTATACTTCCATGTGGGGACCAGAATTCATTTGAAGGATTTCCAGGTCCCAAACATAATGAACATTATTTGGTACCAGACTCATTTTTTGTTGAGTCTGGCTCCGTTCAGCATCAATTCTGATCATTTGTATTGTAATTTAATTTTTAAATAAATCTATTTCGAGGCAATGCAGTGTCAATACAGAGCACACAGTGTCAATATATGCAGATGATTGACTTTTATACTGTGTTGGTAAATCTATGTAGATTCAAATTCAAATTCAAACTGTACTGTTTGGAAAGACCAGATGTGTTATCAACATTTATAAATATCAACATCAAACAGTGATATTTATTTTCATGGGTTTTATAATGCACAACATTGTAACTGATTTTGATGAATTTACATCCATGTGTTTGGTCACTTAGCAGCGAAACATGTTTCAGTTTCCATGTGAGGACCAGAATTCATTTGAAACATTTCCAGGTCCCAAAATAATGAAGATTGTTTGCTACTAGATTCATCCAAAAACAAATGATATAAATAAAACGGCCTTTTTGAGCTTGTCAACTATTCACCACGTGGTGAATTCACTGATAGAATCTGATCCCTGTATCTGAGTTTCTTATGCGGTCATGAAGACTTGTTTATGTTAAGTTTATGTTTTTCTGTGTTTGAGATGTTTGTGTTGACCTGAAAGTTGTTTTTTAAGATTTTGTAAAGTTCAGGTGTGAATGAGCTTTGGGTTCCAAACAAAGACGTCTAAAAGAGTCTGATGTCCAGCAAGTATCTAAAATGTTCCATAAAAACTGAAACTATAATAATGTTAATAATACAGGGACTTAACTCCTCATTCTAGCTCGGTCAGAGAGTCTAAACTGGCCCTAACGAGGACAGAAAATAAACTCCTCTGAGAGCAGCTGCTGGACGTCGACGTGTTTCTCTGCACTCGCTTCAGATTTTTATCACACGGTTCAGTTTATTTTAGGGAACAGCTGCAGCTTCAGATCAGATCGGACTCACAAAAGAGTCGTTACTGGAAATAAAACAGGAAACTACATCTGATCTTTAAATACCTGCTTTGTTAAACCCGGGTCTGTTTCTGTTCAGTGTTCCCACCATGAACATCTTCAATCTTTCTGTCAAGTTTATGACTTTATTCATTTTCCTGATGCATTTTTGATACTTTTAGATCATTTATTTTGTTTTTGGACATTTCTTTTCTGCATTAATTCAGAAGTTTTGGGGCAAGTTTGGAAAACTGTGTTAATCAGTTTATTGCTGCTTTTATCGCAATCAGAATCAGAAAAGACTTTATTTGTTCATTCAAGGTGTTTGCTGCATAAAAAATATAGAATAAGATGAAATAACATAAATTGCACCAAAACACAGTGACTGCTGTATTTCTGCAGGTTTTAACCAACACGAGAGCAGAGTGACGGTGATTTTCAGACACTTTATTAACAGTTTCTGAGAAGTTTTTTTTTTTTTTGCAGTTTTGAGGAAAGTTTGGAACATTTTAGACACTGGGCGGTTTCTCAGACAGTTTTAGCTGTTTTAGTCTGGATGGAGGGTTTAACCTAAACCTCCTTCAGACTTGAACCCTCCTAGAGACAGAAGAGAAGACTCTGGTTCTGTTTGATCACACCTTGTCAGCGGCGTCTCCCAGCGTCCGGACGGATCTCTGCAGCTGCTCCCTGACCTTCGCCATGCGGTGGTACAGCTGCAGGTTGAGGGTCAACAGGAGGCTGCGAACCCGGGTCCAGAGGCCGGGCTCGTCGTCCTCGTCTTCGTCCTCGTACTCCTGAACCCTGGCCTCCCACTCCCGACCTAAACGGACACAGGCGTCAGATTCTGTCCTCGTTTGTTTGTCCACTCATTCATTCATTCATTCATTCATTCATTCATTCTCTTCTCTGTAGTTAGCTGCTTAGAAGTTCCCCTGGGTTCCTCTGGTTCCTCTCCCACTATGATGGAGTGATGTTTGTTGGTGGACCACTCCTGTGGAGGGGAACAGTCGTCTTCAATCTGTCTGACTCTCTGTGGATTATTTGTGGCTTCCAGACTCTTTACAGATGGTTGTGGAACCTTTTCCAGCCTGATGAGCAACAACAACTCTTTTTCTGAGCTCCTCACAAAGCTCCTTTGATCTGTTGTCATCACACACTTCAACACAAACATGAGACAAATCCCTGATTTATAGAAACTGAACCAGGACCTGAGTCTCATCATTGATGGAAACACTTGTGAACACATGGACTCTGGTTCAATCCTCTCTGATACGTGATATTGGCTCATTTTAGTCTCATGTTTGTTCCATGTGTCTGTTCTCTTTGTCGACTCTATTAATATTTTGATCATTATTTAAACAATTCTTTGCTGATAAACTGAAACATGCAAAAACTAAAATGAACAAGACTTAAAGGAAGGAAATTTTCATTTTAATTAATGTTTGATCTACAACCTCTAAAGTCAACGTCTGTCTGTTGGTTGATTCTTAAACTTTGATCGTGAGTCTGATGAAGTGGGTGTTAACTTGTAGTTGGTTTTATTTTGTGTTTCATCCTTTGACTCAAACATCCTCTGAGTGTCAGATTTCTACTGTTTGAAGAGTCTGAAGAGATGAATGAAACCTCGGCTCCCTCTGCTGGCTGGTTTTTAAAAAGTGTAGTAGGCAAAGACTTCTGAGGACTAGTATATGTACAAATAATAATAATAATAATAATGCATTTTATTCTAGATAACTCTAACAAAACAGACACATGAATAAACAGAAAATAAAATGAAATACAGTGGATCAGGGGGGAAAAAGTGAGTTTTGAGGGAGCTGACATTAGAAATTACAACTAAAATTTGATTTGGGCCAATTTGAAATTCTCCAACAATTAGAAACTTTGTGGACAAACTGAGACAAAATAAATTCACCAGGATTTAAAGGAGTAAACGATTATTTCATGAAAACTATTTCTGTTATACGGGTTCTGTATTAAATTCAATTAATATTCAGTGTTATTATAGAGCAACGACTCAGACCACAGGTCCACTTCTACTTGTACATATTTTTCTTATCATAATTTCCTACTTATTCTACATATTCTTCTCTCTGGTCTGAACGCTTTGACCAGGAGCTGCTGTCACGAAATTTCTTTGGTTTAATAAAATAATTCAGATTCTGACAAATGGAAAAACAAGTCTGTGGTCGTGGTTACTTATAATTTATTGAGACCTGGACTGAATGTTGTTGATGCTGTTAAGGGCCGAAGGTTAAACCTGTAAAGGTGACTGTGCTTACGCAGGGTGGGGGGCAGAGGCAGGTAGTAGGCGGTGGCCTCCTCCAGTCGACTCAGGACGTCGTCCAGACCCGACGAGGCCGCTCGGCCCACCTGGGTCTCCTGCAGCTGCCTCAGGGCCAGACGGGCGGCGTCGGCCAAACGCTCCAGCTGGTCCAGAGCCCCGTCCAGACCGTCCACCACCCACAGCTGGACGTCGTCCAGCGTCAGGAAGAAGGCGTCTCTCAGGTGACTGATCACCTGGAGGTCAGAGGACAACACCTGGTCAACGGCTGCTCACGTTTAAACCGTCAGTCAGTGTCTCTACGTGTGATTATATTATCACTCTTTGCTTCATATTTAAGGACTTTTCCTAATTTAACGTAATGTATGTTATGGATTCTACGGTCAGTGTTTCCTGATATGTAATTGGAACATTTTATAAAATATTTCTGTTTCATGTCTTTGGTTCTCTGATGTTTTTGCTCATTTTTATGGAGAAATGTTGTATAGAAAAACTTCTGAGGACTATAAATACTACTACTACTTCTACTACTACTACTACTACTACTACTACTAATAATAATAATAATAATAATAATAATAATAATCATGCATTTTATTTGATGTGCTTTTCTGGCCGAACATTAAAATCAAGCTGTTCAGCCAGTTTGAACATAAGTGGGTCAAACCAGTGATAAAATACAATAACAACCAACCACAACTGACACCTGAGGCTTAGAGCCAACAAATATTAGAATTATAAATATTAGTCATTTGCTGTATTTTCATTCCCTCCAGACATGTGCAAACTCTAAGTGTCGCAATAAAAACCTGGTAATGGAAACATTTCTAAAAAACCTCCTAAATATCTAAAGCTAAGACATTTGAGGAGGTTTTTTTCAGACGTATCGATATAAAAGTTTATCTCTAAAGTGAAATAGAAACACTTTTTTTGGGTCCATCTTCCTCAAAGTGACAAGAATTTAAGAGAATTATGGGATTTCAGGTCTACAGCTCATTCACAAAACGCCTTTCAGTGGAAACACGTACAAAGAGCAGCTGGACTTTATCGTAATTTCAGAAGAACTGCAGCTACTGAAATCACTGCAGCAGAACCGGATGTGGATCAGATTCATTTCCTGGAGCAATGACTTGGTTTGTAATCTGCCTTGAGGACCGGGGCGAACATCCATAGATGCTGAGTCATTTTAAGAACTGCTCTACGTATAAATATCCTCATCTTCAAAAGTGGAGAACTTGAGAACGAACCTCGTCCGTCGACTGGTTCAGGATGGGGAAGTTTCTCTCCAGACGGTTGAGACCAACCAGAGCGAAACTGTTGGCGACTTCGACTGTGGAGAAGATGAGAGAGTCAGCGAGGACGGAACCAGCCGAGATGAACGTGGTTCTGGTCGCGTCTACGTACTCTGGGGCTCCAGGCTCTGGAGCAGGGGCGTGGCCCGTCTCATGGCCTGATGGGTGACCCTGCGAACGCCCACCTCGGCCACTCCCCCCATCAGACCCAGCAGAGGGTAGCGACCTTTGACCTCGGAGTACGCCACGGTCACGGACTGTAAGGCCGAGCGGACCAGAGGCAGACGGGAAACTCTCAGCACAGCGCTGGACTGAAACCAGATCAGATCTTTTTAATTTAGCTAAAAAAGAAAAAGACGAAAATGACAAAAATCTGATGATAAAAACTACAATGAAACGTTAACGAGAAAAGACTAAGATGTTATTATATGTGGTGAGATTTAGGACATATTTCAGAGTAAGTCTCATCTATTTACATGAAGTTGTTGCCTTCCAGTCATTTACTGACACATACGATTGATACATATGATTCCAAATGTAAAGTAACTTACATGATAAACATTTCCAGCTACGTGTCTGCAGTTCAAGATTTAAATGTTACTTTGCTTCTAAATGTGGTTTTATTACGTTTGTACTTGAATATGAGTCCTGTCCTCTAGAATAAACTGCTCTACGTCTTGTATCTGTAATGTCTGATCCATTCTCATAAACGACCTGTCATGGTTTCCTGTTTGTACAGTTCTATCCTTGTTCTCATGTCTGCGGTTTAGTTCTGGGTCTCAGTGAGTCCAGAGAACCAAACCACAGGCAGAGTTTCAGTGATGAATGAAGAAGTGGTTCATATCAGTCATGTGGCCAAACCACATTTCAGAACAGTGGTTCCATAGAGCAGCTTCATGAGCGACAGAGGATCACAGCTAGCTAGCTAGCTCCTGTCTGTAGCTAGCTAGCTTCAATAGAACGGTCTGAAGAGAGAAACACTGATTATTTAGATTTATTTCTGATTTAGTTTAGTTGGGTCTGAGTTTGTTCTATGACGTGTTCTATCTGGTCCATTTTAAACTGATTTTTATTGTTCTCTTTTTTTGTGTAGAGTCAAAGGTTCAAATTCGAGCTGGTTGGGTGGAAGGAGGTGGGTTCAAACAGTGGAGCAACCAGGGGTAAGACAGCACTTTTAATTTAATGTTAATTAGATTTTAGTGGTAATTTCATGGTTAAATTAAGTTACAGTTACTAACACGAAGACTCAAAGCAGCGAGAAACAACCTCAATAAATTATGAAAACTAAAAACGGATCTAAATGTGTGTTTAATTATGCAAAAAGTTGTGATTATATATATATATATATTTTTTTCTGTACAAGATAAGAAGCTGTTTAAAACAGTCCCATTGGTTCCGTCTGGTCTCATGCTAAGCTAAGCTAACTTCCTACATTAACACAAACAAGAGAAGAATTTCTCTCATTTCACCAACAATTTTCCCAAAGATGGAACAAGTTCTTAAAAATATCCTCAAATGACTGTTAAGTGTTAAAAACTTTACTCACTCTCTTATTGTACATTTATTTTATCTTTTCATTGGTGTTTCATTGTTATTGTTTTACTGTGTTGTTGTGTATTATTGGGTTTTACGTGAATCTAGGAATTTATTTTTATCTGGAAAGAACTTCTGTTGTTTTAAATGTGCTGTAGAATTAAAATAGTTAATGTTGTTAGTGTCAGTTTGACTAAATATAATAATTAAAAGTTGATAACAATGACTTTTGTGACTTTTGTGTAGACTAAGACAATGAGTGATAAAAATGACGATGATTAATGAACATTTCTGTCTCAAAACTTAAGTTAAAAATGGTCGTCAACATTAAAGCTGCATTTTAACCAAAAATCCACTCATTCAGTTCCACCAAGAACTTTTAATTAAGTTGGAACCAGTGAATATTTTGAATTTTTTTTTTTTTTTTTTTTTTTTACAGTGTAGCGTCTGGGCAGGAAGTGTTTGACTCTTTGGGTCTGAACTCACCTCATGATCTTTACGAGACGACATTTCTCCTTCCCCCAATCTGAGGACAGAGACACAGATCAGAGGTAACGGATCGGCCTCTTCAGCATGAGGCAGTCAGCTGCTGAGCCTCCACAAAGCTGGCGACTGTTCAGCCGCGACCAGCATGAAAATCAGCCTTTCCCCAGAGACCAGCTCAGACCTGTGGCACAAGCTGCTCTTTCTCACGGGGTTTTTAGTGGTTTTTAGCTCTAAATTCAGAGCGTGAAAATGATCTGGTTTGATGACTCTTAAATCAGCAGCGTCTGACTTTCTCCAGCGTCTGTGTTCAGATAAAGGTTTGGTCACATCCAAACCAAACTTCAGGTCAGGTTTTATTTATATAAGGTGCTTTATCAGATGATAAAACAACATTATTTTTGCTATTTTGTTTTTTTTTTACAGTGTAAAACAATCCTGGAGACAAGCGTGTATTATTAAATGAACAATTAAAATAGGAATTAAAACAAAAGTGTGACTTCATCATCATCAAGAGACTGTTCACATCTAATATACACTGTAAAAATATCAAAGACTGTTTAAGAAAAAAATGTAAGAAAACCAGAAGAAGAAGAAAACCAGAGCTCTGCCTGGTCTGATCCAGTGGAGATATATATATATATATCTATATATATATATATATATAAATATACAATTAATATATTTATAGGTATACACTGGATATAATGAAAACAAAAGGTCAAAGGTCAAAGATCAAGTCTTTGTTTCTGAATCAAAACGTTCAAACACCAAATTTAAAGATTTTAAACGATTATTTCGTGAACGTTATTTGTGATAAATGATTGTATTTAAAAGTTAAAGTGCTGTGAAACTAAAGAAGTGAAGCCACACCCAAAAATATGGCGGGAAAAACGCCACAAAAAACCAAAACAAATCTAAAATGTGTCACACAGTGAATTTATTAATAAATTTAAATTTCTCTTAAAGACGGTTTTAAATAGATATTTAGGCTGATCTTTTTTTTGTCAAGCTGTTTAATCTCAGTTAGTTCTCCATTAATCCCGGTTTACATTTTCTTGAATATAATTTCTAGCCTGAATTATTTGTCAAAAATTATTTGTTGACAAACAGCCAATAATAATGATTTGTACAATTTCTTAAAATATTAAGATTTTTTCAAGAGTTTACCCACTAAAAAAAAAAAAAAAATAAATAAAAAACACAAAATAATGAACCTGATTAGTTCATATATAACCATTAAATATAACTTACTGAATAACGGACTCAGAAATAAAAGTCTTACCCCATCAGAAAGGACAGAGCAGCCCAACGCAGTGACGATGATGATGGAGATGATGAAGATGATGGCGATGATGAAGACGCTCTGGTCTTATAACCAGACCCTGAAGAGGGTTCTGAGTTTTGAGGTGGATCTCTGTGTCCTGATTGGCCGCAGCGAGGTGTGATGTCATGGCAGGAACAGAAGAGTTCATTAAAGACTGAAACCGTTTCTCTGGCGAATCCATTAACTTCACATGAAAGAGATGATTTGGTGAAGATGCTGGAAACTGAGAGACACTGAGACCTTTATCTTTAGCATCAGCAGCTACTGAGACACGGCGTTAATTTAAGACTTTGTGTCAGTTTACACATTAAATTCACAGAATCCAAAATAACATGGAAAGAAGAAAAATAGAGAAGGAAAGAAGGATGTATAAAAGGAGGTAAGGAAAAAGGGAAGGAAGTACAGAAGGAAAGAGATAGAGAAGAAAAGAAGAAAAAATGAGAAAGAAGAAGGAAGTAAAGAAGGAAGGAAGATGGAAAGCAAAGAAGAAATACAGAAAGCACTAGAAAATTCCCTTTGGGAAATTTTGAAAGGCACACGGGAGCTACTGCCGGGCGAACCATCTACGTCAACATGGGAATCAAACCCATGACCAGAGCTAATCACACAGACATATGATCATATTCACTGATCACTGATATTGAGGAGCTGAAATCACACAATTCACCTGTGTTTGTGTGTATTGTTGTAACATAAATGTGTGGGACACAGGGATCAGCTGCATTAACAGCAGAGACATCAGAGGAGTCCCTGATTAATGAACTGGTCTCAGCTGTGGCTCAGGCCTGAGGGTCAGGAGTTGCCGTGGCAACTTGAGGTAGTCGTCAATGACGACGGAAGCGTGCGGAGCCGGGACACGGAAAAGCTTTTCGCTGGTCTCACATTTGGGCTCACTGTGACAAAGCGGTAGCTCGTATCAGAAAAACAAGCAGACCGTGGGCGTCGTGAGACCTTCCTGAAGACTTTGATACGTTTTTTGTCCTTGTAGAGTAAATATTTTGGACACACTCGCGAGTTAAAGACAAAGGTCCTTCTCCTTCTCAGAAAATCTTTGCATTGGAGAGAATGGAGAGCAGGCAGGTACTTTACCACGAACGGAGGCTCACAGTTTAAATTCTGTACATCTCACTGCTTTGCTGAGCACATTGTGAGAGACACAACAAGTTCGTCTACAACTGTGGAAAAAATCTTGTGTCTAGTGTGTAAACTGTGGCCCGGACGAGCGTGGAAAGAGAAAAGTTTACACACCCATTATAAAGTCAGGATTTCTCCAAAAAAGATCATGGTCATTGAACAGTTATTGATCAAAAGCTATAAGACCAAACAAAACATGGATTAACACACCAGTACACAAGTGTCTACAGTTTGAAGTTTAAATGAAGTCTGTAGGTGAAAGTTGCCTGCATTGATTTTTCTTTATCGCTTCTTTTCCACCCATCTCTTCATTTCAATGCAAACATTTTCGCAGGTTTTCACAACTTATGTCGAGAAAAATTTGAATTAGTAACAGTCCACCGATCCCGATATAACTTGACCTACAACTCAGGATGAAAAAAGGAAGGAAGAGAAAAAAGAACAAAGAAGAAACAGGCAGTATAACATCAGTGTGTCGCCCCGTGGGCCTGATAAAAAAGTAGAGAATGAAAGGAAGAAGTAGAAAAAAAGAAGTAGTGAAGGACAAGATGAAGTCGAGGAAAGGAGGAGGAATCTGTTGTGACTCATTCTTTATTTTCTTGAATCAAACGAAGCTAAAACGTGGTCTGGTTCTAATTCTCTGTCTGTGACTCTGTGTCATCATGTTTGTTGTGTAACGAGATTTAACCTCGACCTTCATTCACTGTGAAACCGATCTGAGACGCTTACGACGAGGCCACGGGGTCAGAGCTTCTCCCAGGAACAGCCGGAGATCCTCGTCTCCAGACCCGGGTCTCAGAACCAGGTCTCAGACCCAGAACCAGGTCTCAGACCCAGACCCAGATCTCAGACCCAGATCTTCATCCCGAACCGCCCATGTGACCGAGCCGAGACTCATTCTGTTGGAAGGATGAACAGAGTCTGTTCTCTTCACATATGATTTATTCTCACATCTTTGATTCATTCTGCTCCCGCCCCCTAGGAAACATAGAAGGAAGGAGAGAATGCAACGAGGAAGATAGAAATGATAGAAGAAGAAATACAGAAAGACGAAGGGAGTAGAGAGGAAAAGGAGGAAGTGTCGAGGTAAAGATTGAAATGGAAGAAGAAATAGAAAAGAACATGGAAATACAGCAGGAAAGAAGGAAGTAGAGAAGGAGACAAGGACATAGAGAGTAGTAGAAAAGAAAACAAGGAAGTATAGAAGAAAAAAGATGTGAATGAAAGAAGAAACGGAGAGAGACGAAGGGAGTAGAGAAGAAAAGAAGAAATAGAGAGGAAAAGAAGTATTGAAGGAAAGAAGGAAGATGGAAATGAAAGGAGAATTAGAGAAAGAATAGGAAGTAGAATCAGAAGGAAGTAAGTAGAGAAGTGAAGGAAAGAAGTACAAAAGAAAATAAGGAAGCAGAAGGAAGTAGAGAATGACAGGAAGAAGTAGGAAAAGGGTCGAGAGGACTGAGAACAAAGATGGAAGAAGAGACAGAAGTTGAGAGGAAGAGAACGATGTAGAGAAGTAAAGAAAGGAAATAGCAGGAAAGAAAGAAGTAGAAGAAGTTCCAGGAAGTAGTTCTCCACTGTCCTTCCAGTCTGTAATAAAGTTCTTAAGCCAGTTTCAGTACTTTCTAGATGTTTCCTCTGCTTGATGCAGCCAATGACTTGACCCTTCTCCACCAGACTAACATCTCCTCCTCCACCAGACTAACATCTTCTCCACCAGACTAACATCTCCTCCACCAGACTAACATCTCTCTCCAGACTAACATTCCTTCTCCACCAGACTAACATCTTCTCCACCAGACTAACATCTCCTCCTCCAGACTAACATCTTCTCCACCAGACTAACATCTCCTCCTCACAGACTAACATCTTCTCCACCAGACTAACATTCTCCTCTCTCCTCCTCACCCGACTAACATCTCTCCCCAGACTAACATCTCTCCACCAGACTAACATCTCCTCCTCCAGACTAACATCTCCTCCTCCACCAGACTAACATCTCTCCACAGACTAACATCTCCTCCTCCAGACTAACATCTTCTCCACCAGACTAACATCTCCACCACCAGACTAACATCTCCTCCACCAGACTAACATCTCCTCCACCAGACTAACATCTCCTCCATCAGACTAACATCTCCTCCACCAGACTAACATCTTCTCCACCACCACAGGATGTGGAGGAAACGAGAAGCTGCTCATAAATAACTTGCTGAAGATAACAAACTAATGATCCACCAGGAGGCGCTGGACTATGAGCTCAGTTACAGACAGAGAACGTGTACAAGAGTGTTTTTTCATGGAAGTTGTGTTATTATTGTGATTCTTCTCCCGTCAGTGGTCATAATGTTATAGCAGATCAGTGCAGTGTTCAATGACATCATTCTTACAGTTGTATGTTGTGAGTGTGAAAACAAAGAGACAAACCTGAAGTATCATAAAAATATGTTGAGACGGAGCCGTCCATGGGTAACATGTTTTTATTTGCACGTCCAATGAAGTGTTAACAAACCCAACACAGAGGTTAGCATCCAGGTTCTACAGCAGGGGGCGCTCAAACACATGAAAGCTCCGACGACATCGGACGGGAAGAAACCGGCAAACATCTTCACATCTGTACAAATCTACAGTCGTTCTGGTGGTTCTAGTGGTCCGTCTGTTTCAGGGTCTGTTGGTTGGTGGGTCTACGGTGGTCTCAGGTTCTACTGGTCGGTCTGTTTAACGTTCCATTAGTTGACCGGTCTACGGTTCTAGTGGTTGGTTGGTTTAGGGTTCTATTGGTCAGTCAGTGTAAGGTTCTATGGGTTGGTCAGTCTGCAGTGGTCTAAGGTTCTACTGGTCAATAGGTCTAAAGGTCTATTGGGTGGTTGGTTTAAGGTTCTATTGGTCAGTCTGTATAATGTTCCACTGGTTGGTTGGTTTAAGGTTCTATTGGTCGGTCGGTTTACGGTAGTCTATGGTTCTATTGGTCAGTCTGTATAATGTTCCACTGGTTGGTCAGTTTAAGGTTCTATTGGTTGGTCAGTCTGCAGTGGTCTAAGGTTCTATTGGTCAATAGGTCTAAAGTTCTATTGGTTGTTGGTTTTAGGTTCTAGTGGTCGGTCTAAAATACTAGTGTCTAAGGTTCTAGTGGTGGTCTAGTCTGAGGTTCTAGTCCGGTCTAGGGTTCTAGTGGTGGTCCGGTCTTTGCAGGTCACAGCTTTAGTCCACTAACTGGATCCGAGGGTTACGCTGGAGATCAGGTGATATTTTCTTCTCTACGATTCCAAGTCGGATTTAAGGTGGAGTAAGTTCCAAACCAGGTCTACGATGTGCTTCAAACTCACAGTGTATCACCACTCAAATGATTATTAACCACATACGGCTTTAGAAAAGAAATCTAATATAAAACAGCGCCACCGGCTGGCCGACTATAGCGCCCCGCAGGGAGACATGTTGGAGAGTCCAGAGGATGGAAATGTACAAAATGAGTCGGGAAGGAGGCGGAGGAGAGGAGAGCTGTGGATGCTGACGTCTTCTTAGACCAGTTATCTTTGGTCTTTTCAAAGGAAACTTCTAATCTTTTAAGTGCAGAATATTTGACATCTGGAGCTCGACTTCTCTCAAACATCTTTACAGCTTAAAATCCCCAGAACTAAAACCTACGAGGTTTATAAAGTCTACTGTTGGTGTTCTTTTATTTTCTTGGACAAAAAGACGTTTTATCGGAGGAAAAAGCCTCTTTCCTTCGATAAAACCGAACACCTCTGGGATGTTCAGACATGTAGACTGACGCTAACATTAGTGTAATGAGGGCTGTCAGAGTCCATTAATATTTGACCCCATGAGCCGTAGTTTGTGAAATCAGCTGTAGCGTCGAGGAAGGAAAACAGAAAGAAACTGTCAGAAATGGAGCGTTGGTCTTTTTCTGGGGAACATTCTACAATAACATGCATTTCAATGAATCAAGCCTATTTATTCGCTCACGTTTTCATAAGAGGATTAAAAACTCAACAACGAATGGAGTTAGGGCAGACAGAACTCGCCCTGCAGCGCCCCCTGCTGTCGACAGGTTTGTTTTTGCACGTTCTTTTCATTTTTAGCCCAGATAACTGACTGAAGGAAGAGTCGGGCTCCACAGCTCAGCTCTGCTCCACCGTGAAGAGTCTTAGAAGCAACTTAGAAGAATGCACTCATGTTACAAACAAGTGTTTTCATTTTTTTACAGCGTCTTTTAGTCTCTGTGAGCAGGAGGCGGATTTATTATCATCTAGGTTTCAAGTCAGGAGGCGTTCACACAGTTTGTTTTTTTTTTTATAATCCACATCGGACCGAGGGCGTAGCTGCGTCGCCAAGTCGACTTCCTCTGTTTTCGGCTGCAGGAGCGACGGGCGGCGGCAGCGATGAGGAGGAGGAGGAGGAGGAGGAGGAGGAGCAGGAGGAGGAGGAGCAGGAGGAGGAGGAGTGGCTGCAGGGAACATGCTGCCGACTACAAACAGAACGTCAAACCTTTCGCTGGGCGCTGGAGCATCGAAAGCAGGAGGGAGGAGGTTTGCAGCAGTTTCTTATTTGGTCCTACTGAGGAGTAATTATACTTGGATATATTCAGCATCGAGTTATATGTTAATGAGAAACGATTTTTGGACTTGTTCTTCTTCTTCTTCTGTGGGAGCTGAAGGGTCCTCGTCAGCAGCTCTCAACGTTTTTTTTGTTTGTTTCTTTTCAGACAGACATGCGATGAACTGCATGACAACAACAGCAAAGAGGGGATCTGTTTCTTTTTTTAAATCTCTCTGTCCTTTTTTTTTTTAAATCATATTTGAGGCATTCCTTCCCCCCCTCCCTCCCTCCCCTCCCCACCTCGTCTAGACACGTTTAGCCAGAGGAGACGCGATGGACGTGGTGGATCTGAAGGACAACTCGACTTTCTGAGCTGCACCAACTTCTTTTCTTACACTTTGCGAATGTGGTGGAAGAGAGAGAGAATAAAGACAGAGAGAGTTTAGCTATGATCACAATAGTGTGTGTGTGTTGGTTGTGTGTCTGTGTGTGTGTGTGTGTGTGTGTGTGTGCTGTACACTGAGTCTATATTTCCCAGTGGGGTTTCACTGGTGGGAGTCCCAGCCGATCAGTGGGTCGGGTGCAGCTTCAGTACTCGCTCAGGTTGTGCCATTTGGAGATCTGCCGGCGGGGGTTTTCGCAGACCTCCCTCCAGTGGGAGGCGCCGGAGGGGGCGGGGCTGTGCAGGCCGAGCAGGAGGCGGCCCAGCACCTCGTTCTTGGTGGTCCGGTCGAAGTCGACCACCAGGAACTCCACGGAGATCTCGGGCAGCAGCTCGGGGGGGATGTCGTAGATGAAGGACTCGTTGAAGACCGGGTTCAGCGTGCACTTCTTCACGTGGGTCTTCTTCTTGGCGATGCGCTTGCGGCCGTAGAAGACGTTCACCTTCACGTAGGGGTCTGAGGACGGAAGAAGAAAGAAGGTTATGTTGGGTGGGTTTTATCATCAAGGAATGAAACGTAGACCGTCTATAAATATGGACGCCACGTCTCCTGTTTTCCTGGCTTTTTATTGCCGTGCAGAATGAAAATACTAACAGCAGGCGAATAAAAAGCTGGATCGCTGCGTCTCTACAGTTTGTTCTATGTTGCGATCAGTGTGAAAGACCTGGTCCTGTCACAAACAATCCATTTCCTCCACTTTTCCCAACATTGTTCCTCTTGGCTCCTTCTAATGAGTCTGTGTCTGTCGTATTCTTACAGGTCACTAACACAATATTTAGTAAATATCACACTTCCTGTCACTCTGCCCAGATAAACCAACATAACCAACATAACCTGGTCACACCATGATCCAGAGTTCTGACAATAATTAGAAGAACATCCTCCACAAACCTCATGATCTTGAGCTGAGCCAAAACACATATGTGTGATAAAGAATCTCATTGATTTCTTCCAACAATTTAATCTCCACGTTGGTGATGATGTAGTTGTTTGTTGTGTTGCAGCCGGTCGTCTTCATATATATAATATTCACATCTAGTTCTCTTTCCCATTTCCCCTCCAGCCATGTTTATTTACAGTCTGGGGGTGTGACTGTGTCGCCCCCTGGAGGAAGGGAGGTCAAACAGCTGGAGTCCTTTAAAATGTCAAATGTTTGGTTAATTTAATCTGGAGGAATTTCTAAAGGTTCCTGAGACCTGAGCCGCTGCTACGAAGGAAATAAACTCAGAGGTAGAGACGTATGTAAGGATGTAAAGACATGAAGGAATAAAGAAACTCAACTATGTAGATGCTAATTAGAAATAAACATCTTTACTAATTGCTCTGAATGAACGTTAACTTTATTTGAATCCTGTCATTAGATAAAGTTTGTTCAAACCCTGATTCTGTCTCATTAAATCTTGTAAAACCTGAATTAAACTGGCTTTTGTTTCCTCTGGTTCCCTGTGTCCGGACTCACTGGCTGACAGGCCCGTGATGTCCATCTTTGGAAGGTGTCGAGCCTTGAGGACGACCACGCTGAGACGATGAGACACCGGCTGGTAGGACAGAGACGCCAGCAGCTCCCCACGACTCTCACACTGGAGACAAACACAAAGAGGGTCCTGAGAAATTAAACTTGTTTCTCAGCTGATTTAAACAAAGTCACGACGTTTTAGTTAAACACAAACTTCAAACTATATATCAGTCAGAAGGAAGGAAGGAAGGAAGGAAGGAAGGAAGGAAGGGAGGAAGGAAGAAGCTGACTCGTCGTCCTGATGCTGCTCTTGGCTTCTGTTTGCGTTTCCATGGTAACCAGAGTCCACTTCTTACAATTGGACATCTTTGTCCTGGACAGAGTCTCACTTGTGTGTCGTCTCTTATCGAGTTAACTCTGGATTCTCGGAGGAATGTAAAAAACATCCTCGTCTCATTCTGACTCAGCTTTAAAATCTGATTAAAACCCAGAGAAACACTTTAACTAAAACATTTATTTCACCGTCACATAATCTGCAAAGTTACGTTTCCCAAACTGAACTGAGACGAAGCAAAAATGTATAATTACGAGATTTAAAGACATTAAAAAGAGCAGCTCTCAATCTGAATGAAACATTTAAGTCTGACTCTGTTTCACCTGGTTCCTGGTTTGGTTTCATTCTTTGTGTGAACACGTTGGAGCTAAAACCAGATTAGAACCATCAGATCCAGGAGGAACAAGTTAGAAAACCACAAACATGTTGAACCAAACATTTCTAGAACTTAATCTCTGAACTGTCTCCTGTCTCCACAGACTGAATAATAGTAAAAACTGATCTATAGTCCGAAGTTTCTACTGGAGTGAAAACAGAGACTTGGTGCGAAGCGTCTTGAGCTCCCTCACCTGCATGTTCCTCTTGGTGATCTGCTGGCTCAGGTGGACCCGGCCCGTGCTGGGGTCGACGCCCTTCAGGGGCACCACCGCCTCCCCGATGACGTCGTCGCGGGCGAAGCGGTCGAAGCTGAGCACCAGGAAGTGGAGCGTGAGCTCGGGCAGCGAGCTGTAGGCCACGCCGTAGAAGGTGAAGGTCTCGTCGAACAGCGGGTCCAGGGTCTTCCTCAGAACCCGGGTCTTGACTCTGTGCTTCTTCTCCGGGAGGATGGTCATCTTCACGTAGGGGTCTGAACTTCCCGCCTGCTCGTCCATGGCGGGGAGGCCCCGGGCCCCGACGATGGTCACCACCAGCGCCTTCTTAGGGAAGTTGTAGTCGACGGTGAGGCTGATGGACCCCAGACTGGGCTCCGGCTCCGGGTCCGAGGACGCCGGCGTGAAGGGGGACGCCGTCTTGCTGCTGGTCTGGCTGCTGCTGGCTGAGCTGCTGTCCAGGCAGCAGTAGTCGGCCCGGACCGGCAGGGCCCGCTCCAGCCGGGCCTGACCGTGGGCGGCGCCGGGGCCCGCGGGCGGGACCAGGTGACTCATCTGTAACTGACCTGGGACGTCCAGGATGTTGTTCTCGGCGTCCACGAGGACCATCCCTCTGCCCCCGACGGCGGCGGCGCCACCGCAGCCTCGATCGGCGTCGCGCTCGGCGCGACGGACGCCGCGCACGATCCGCTTACTGCCACTGAGGGATTCTGGGTAAATGCTGATGCCCTTCAGCATGTGGATGAACTTGTAGGGCGGGTCCTCGGCGTCGCAGTAGCGGTCTCCGTGCAGCTTGTAGCGGCCGGTGACGCGGAGGTAGCGGCGCTGGCAGAAAGACCAGAGCAGAACCAGGACCACCACCACCAGAACCAGAACTCCAGCGCCCAGGAAGCCGGCCAGCACCGGAGACATGGCTGGAGACACAGGCAGGAAGAGACGCAGTCAGACACAACAGACCACATTCACATTCAGATCCAGATTTAGATTTAGATTAGTGGTGTCATACAATTAACTGCTGTGGATTAAGTCAAAGTCAACTTTATTAACAATTCTGACATGTGACAGCAACTATACTAAACATATACACATAAAATGTGCAAACGTTGAGATTTAAAAAGGAGGATGAAATATATATATAGAAAAAAAATAAAAAGGGGATGGAATAAAAATATATATATATTTATCTATAGTCACTGGTGGAATGTAGAGAATTAATTTCAATTAATCTCGATCTCCTTCATGTTTAATCTCTATTGATTCGTTTCATTGTTCATGAACAGACTCCAGGAAGAAGAGAATATATCTGCACTGAACGTGTTCGTTTTGTGTCTTTCTTTGTCCACCACGTGTCCACATGAATGTGTCCCTGTTGCTACGGAGACAAACTAACTTGTGGACATTGTCCAACCAGAGGAGACGCTTCTTATTGAGAACAGTGTCTCCCAGTGAACAGTGGCTGCAGGAGTGGACACATATTAGCAGCAGCATTGGCAGCTTGTCTTTGTCTTGGTTTGTCCTGGTTTGTCTCCAGCTGTTAGCCGCGTTAGCCCAAGTGCTAGCAGAATCCCCGGCTAACGTATGCTTGGCTTGGTTCATGTGCTGTTTGAAGCTGGAAAGAAAACTCCTTCCTGCAGAGTGTGATGATACTTTATGTGTCTCCACTGGTCCCTCTTGGTGTCTTTGTCCTCAAATGTCCCATGGAGAGGACCAACGTGCTGTTTAGCGTCTTCCATCTTTATGGGTTGGTTCTGCTGCCTGTCACTACCGGATCAGCTGGTGCTAACGCTAACGCTACTTGGACAAACTGAGACACGTTCACAGTCGTTCTGCTGCAGATGCTTCATTAATCACATTCATCAGATGATGATTAATCTGGGTGATTCCTACTTTATATGATTTATTTGACGCTTTTTCACTTTATTAAAGAGAAACGCTTTGGTTAAAAAAAAAAAAAAGATGTGTTACAAAAATGATGATGTGTATTTCTGTTTGATTAGGAGGAGCTAGTGTTAGCTCGAGGCTAGGAAGCTTCAATGTTTAGTTTAGGTTTACAGGCCTTAAACAAATAAAAAAAGAAAAATGCCTGGAGACACAGAGCAGGAGGAGGAGGAGGAGGAGGAGGAGGAGTTTGTGGAGGCCTTTGTTTACCGTCCACAGAGAAACCATTGTTGTTGACGTGTCCCATGAGGACACGCTGACATAATGTCGTCCCAGAAGTCGACTCTGCAGATCTTTACTGGAGCAGAACCAGTTCCCAACGGAGAGACTCCAGGAAAATACTTCACGATACCAACTTCAGTTCAACTTAAACACGTCTTTCAAATCAAACGTCTCTAATTCATTTAACTGAACAATAAAGTACAATAAAAATCATTTCAACCAACGTTAAAGAGTTTAAACGTGTTTTACACTGATATAGAAAAAGATAGATAGATAGATAGATAGATAGATAGACGGACGGACGGACAGACGGACAGACAGACAGACAGACAGACAGACAGACAGACAGACAGACAGACAGACAGACAGACAGACAGACAGACAGACAGACAGACAGACAGACAGACAGACAGACAGACAGACAGATAGATAGATAGATAGATAGATAGATAGATAGATAGATGGATGGATGGATGGATGGATGGATGGATGGATGGATAGATAGATAGATAGATAGATGGATAGATGGACTGAATGTTCTTGTTTCCTCCATCCTCTTGTCTCGTTAAGATGATGTCATGTTTTGGAAGCAGCTCGCTGCCTAGCAACCACACACACACTGAACTGAACTGATTATTAATTATTTAATTAATTAATTACCAACTGATCCAACGACATTCAGTGAATAGAAACAGTAACGTAGTCTGCACACATATTTGATCCAAATCTAAGATTTTCATTTTTAATTTAACGAGGATTAGAGACAGAATCTCCTGGAGAGACTCAGGAAAAGGTGTGAATTATGTTTCATATTTATGTTTCTTCCTAAACAATCTGAAAAGCAGCTGGAGTCATGTGGAGACGGAAGCAGAACAAAAAGGATTCTGGCTGAGACGCCGCTGCTGCATCAATATTTCATCAAGGTCTCATCCATTAACCTGCTGATTATTTCCAGGACTGACGTCGTCTGGTCGATTAAACATCACAAAACCTCCCGAAATATATCGTTTACAGTCGTTTATGAGCCAATACAGCAAATAAACAAATACTAAATGTGAGGGTTTATATATAAAAAAACATTATCTTTAAACTTTAAAACATTAAGCTGGAAGAGTAACATATAAATTATTATTATCTTTATTATTATTATTATGTGTTCATGTGATATCAAACAAATGGGAACATTCACATAATAATAACAATAATAATTAATAAAATAAATATTTGTTGAGATATTTTTTTCCTTTTTTCTTTTACTCATTTAAAATGAATAAACAAATAAAACGTATTCTTAAAAATAAAAATATTCGCCCGGTACAGACATGACGTCACCTGAAACCCACCCCAGCGGGCACGCGCGCGCGTACGCACCCACGGGAGCGCGCAAGACCGACCGACCGTGCGCGGGAGCGTGAACGCCCTGTTTTAGCGCGTCTGTCGCGATGCTGCTCCCGTGTTATTGTGTATTTTAAATAATTTGTTCACATTTATCACAGCTTTAAAATAAAAACACCAGATTATATCAGAATATATTTTACACATTTTCTATTTATCTGTGAATAAATAAAGATATGAACGGATATCTGATTTTTTTTATTGGATTCGTGTCTGTCTGGAGTTAAATATGAACAGACTGAGTTAAATTAGCAAAAATAGAACAGAACAACAGAGATAAATGTTGTACCTGGTGAATAAACGCTTAGAAATGAGGTTTAAAATGTGAGATAACGTGTGACGGCCTGATAACTGGGTGTAGGCACCTGATCAAGATGTCAGCGGGTATTTCACATCAGTTTTCATCTAACACTGAGGACGGACTCATAAAAAGGCTGAAGCCAGCGGCCTGGGAGGTTTTACACCGACTGACTCGCCGCTGAGGAGCCGTGAGGTGAAGCAGAAAAAGGCCTTTCTCTCACCGTAGGTCGGTCCCAGCTCGATGATGTCCGCCATTTTGTGGTTCGGGGCAGGATGCGGTCCTGACCGGGCTGGAAGAAGAGCGCAGAGATGGAGATGGAGCGGGACACCGACTGAGCGACCACCGCTTTACTTCACATCCATAGAGGAGGAGGAACCACCGAAAAGCGTCCGTTAATCCCGGGGAAGGAGCTTCATGTGTCCGCTGATGGAGCCGTCGTCCGCTCGGTGCGTCGGTGTCTCTGTCGGTGCGTAAAGATGCTCGCGCTCGGATGCAGGGAGGCTGCACCGAGATGTTCTGTGCGGGATGATGAGTCACTCCCTCCTCGATCCTCTGCTGCGTTTAGCGGCTGAAAGTGACTGAGCAGGTTATCGGCTTTTCTCTGGAGCCGGAAACACAATATTCATCTGACTCGTTAACTTTTAAAACTAAGTCTGAATTTGAATATGTATTTCTGATTTACAAGACAACATCTCCACAGACAGACAAAAAAAAGTCTCTCACAATGAATAAAAAATACAAAGAGAAACAAAACCACAAACCTCCAAAAAGACAGAAAACGCAAACAGACTGAAAACATCCCAGAATACTCTCACAACATCCAAAAACAAACTGAAACAGACTCAAGACATGTCAACATCCACTCAAACATCCATAAACTCATTTAAAATGCAGGTGCAGATACACATAAAGCGTCCAAATAGACACTAAAACATCCACAAACAAACTCAGAGACACAACATTTCCATAAAGACAGAGAAAAAGTCCACAGATACTAAACAACATTCACAAAGAAAATGAAAACGTCCACAGAGCTCAGCTCGTCATGAAGCCAGTGTTTCCTGCTGCTTTCAATAAAAAGTACCAGTAGTTTTTCAAATGTTTCGCTGATGTGACATCGATCTAGAAATCTGCAAATATATGCGTAGTTTGTAAATTTAAACACCTGCAGATGCAGATTGATTCCAGTAAAGATGCACCAGTTAAAGTTAAAAGGTGTTAAATGATCAGATGAAGGAGAAACTCTAACATCATTAAAACTCAACCAGAACATGACTCATTTCTGGCTGTTTGACGTTTGTGGTTCGCAGAAACATGAACGGAGTGAGACATCTCTGCATCATCCTTCTCACTGGTCTGGTCCTTTCAGGACTGGAGGCTCCGCCCCTCGACTCCGTCACCACAGCAGCATTAGGTAATAAACAGGAAGTGGACTTATATGTCCAGGAACAGGCTTTAGACATCACACACGCACAGGTTATCTGCTCCTCTGAGTTCTGACCCAGTTATATTCAGCTGCACCACATTTTATTCACCTTATATTGTTTTTAACATTGAGTCTGAATTTAAATCTGAATAATGACACAAAACGTCCACAAACTGAAAGGAGACGTCTTAAGAGAAGCTCAGGGTGTCCTCAGAGGGACGGCAAACACCCCCGAGACACTTGACAACTTTAAAGAGACTCAAAATGTCTGTGAAGAGATTCACATGTCTCAAAAATACATGTAGTCATAATGTCCTCCAAGAGACATAAACGTCCAACAAAGAGAAAGGAGACGTCTTAAAGGAGACTGAAAATGTCCTCAGAGAGACACGGGACATCATAAAAGACACTCAGAATGTCTTTGGAAAGACTCAAATATCAGAAAAATAGTCATAATGTCCTCAAAAAGTCCACAAAGAGAGAAGAGAAGTCCTAAAAGAGGCTCACGTGTCCTCAGAGAGACGTCAAAACATTCACAAGGAGACAGTTGACATCTTAAAAGAGACTAAAATGTCTCAAAGATATTCACGATATCATGAAGGAAACATAATGTCTTAAAAGAGACACAATATGTGACAGAAAGACACAAGATGTTTAAAAATAAATAAATAACATTCAAAATGTCCTCAAAGACAGAGCTTCATTGGTTTCATTGGTAGTTAAACACATGTTCAGGACATAAAGTCATTTTTAAAGTATTTTCCAGCAGAAAAAGTCATGAGAAAACAAATCATCCACAGACCAAAGTGATTTCTACTCTGTGTTTATTTCATACGACTGGTTACACGTTCCCTTCGAACCTGAAACCTCTTTCAAAGCTTCTACTGAAGCGACTTCTTGTACAGGTAGACGGTTCCATGCAGGTACTGCTGCTCCTCCTCCTCTTTACTATAGTTATTGTAAACGTCTAAAATGTATTTATTCATGTCTCTTGTGTCCACCTGAGTCCACAGACCCTCCTCCTCCATCAGCTGCAGCTCTCGCTCCATAGACGCTTTGTATTTTTCTCCGGACTCTGACTTCGGGTCCACTCTGGACATGCAGACGTATCCTCCTGCAGGAAACAGGGAGACATGAATCAGTTTCACTCTTCTTTAGTCTCTTAAGATTTAGGGTTCTGGGACGAAGCCCTACGTAACAAGACAAAAATAAATCAGGATTTTATTCAGACTCTACATCATCAAACCACTGTGCACATTATAGAATCTATAAGAATATTGAGATTTCCTCCATTTGTCTGTTGTTCGTGCATGTAACTCTCAGAGGCATATTCTTACAAAGGTCATCGTTTATTATCTGTATTTCCACCACATGACCACTAGATGGAGGCGATTGAAGCGTTGGGATTAGATTCTGTCAGACAAGTCAACTGTGACCAGTTAAATGACCAACAAGGTTGTTTGTTGGGGAACAGAGTGACATGCACAGGAGCTTTCTGCATTACCGGGATTGGTACAGTTTATTTCTTTTCTTCGCTGTGTATTCTGTATGTTTTTGTATGTGGTCTCCATAGCAACTGTTTATTGGACTGGTGACGATGTTCATGCACTGTGCTTTTTTTTTGTTTGTTTTCCTTTTTTATGTTAATTTCTCTGTTTGAAATTGGAAAAAAAAGAACAATAAAATCTAAGTATCAAAAATAAAACAAAAGGGTGATAAAAAGAAGTGTTAAGACTTGATGAATGAATTTAGACATTAGAAAAATTAGATTTTATTTAGCCTCTACATTATGAAATCGGACCATTGTGCACATTATAGAATCTATGAGAATATTGAGTATATTGAATATTGCTGTGCACCCATGTAACTCCCTAGAGAAACAAGTCTTCATGCTTCATTACATATTAGTGCTTTCTAGATGGAAACATGTGACCATGTATGAGACACAGGGATGAGATTCTATCAGGAAAGTCAACATGTGGTGGATAGTTGATGGAGAATCGTTTTATATCGATTGTTTTTGAATGTGAGGAAATATCGTGACATTGTGCTTTATAAAATCCATAAAAATAAATGTAAGTATTTGATGTTGATTTATAAATATTCCTCACACCTGCAGTTTCAATTTGAATCTAGAGAGTTACCATCACAGTATAAAAGTGAATCGTCTGCATATAAATATATACGAATACATAAGAAATAAAATACTTCTTCTACAATTAAATTACAGCAACTAAAATAATTTTGAAGGGAAAGTAAAATTGACGATTTCTGTGATTCTAAAAACACACTGATGCTGAATGGAGCCAAACTCAAACTCGTTAACAGAGTATGAGTCCGGTGTCTTCTGAGTGGTGGCGTTTGTTGTCTCGTGTTACGTCCTGTGTGTCTCCGCCCCCTTTCATGTCCCTGTCTTGATTTGTTCAGGCATGTTTCAAAATAAATTCTTTGCATGAACTGTAGACTGACAACATAATACTTTAACCAGACACTTCGTCTTGCAGCTCAGAGGCCACTAATAGTGACTCCATCGGTACTGAGGCCTCAAACAACGATTTGAAGACGTCCTCATATGGGGACATTAAGTTTTTCATTCTAAAGCTGGGACATAAATGGACGAGGGAGAAATAACCTCATCAGATTTGACATTTATCTAATTCCATCAACAGTAACGAGCTACAATGTCACTAATTAGCAAGTACTCGTTTGAGGGCGTTGGGATTTCATTGTTTGCTATCCAGGTATTAGAGGGTTACTGTAAGACATCACATTTATATCAAAAACTACTTCCTGTTCAAAGGTGACGGTTACTTTTTATTCTTCTTGTTTTCTACTAGTCCCAAATATCTTGGAGGAATTAAAAATGCATCGCAAACAAAACTCAGGTCTCAGGAGCTTAATGATAATTACAGGGGAATGAAAGTGATTGAATTTCAGGGCGGCTGATTCAGTTTCCTTCCTGGTTCTCATGTGTTGGTTACCTGGTTTGGCAGCGTTGCAGAGCTCCCTGATGACGCTGACGGGCACAAAGCCGTGACGCAAAGCTCCAACAATTATCACCACGTCAAATGAACCTAAAGCAGAGGAGGAGATGTTAAAGATCACACTGGTCCAATATAATAATAGGTTTAATAGGTTTATTTGCGTAGCGTACCGCTCTGTGCAGGCAGTGGTTCTGGTCCCAGAACAGCCAGTTTGAGGTCCCGATAGAGGCCATTCTTTTCAGCTTGGTCCAGCATGCCTTTACTGCCGTCCACTCCCACAAAGTGTTTGAAGCCCAGTTCAGACATCTGTAACAAGACGAGACGATTTTTTAACTGGTGAAATTCTGAATTCAATCTGAATGTTCAGACTTCAGGGAACAGATTCCCAGAGTCAGTGACATAACATCAGTAACATAACGTCCATTTCCTCCATGTTGTTCACACAAAAGCTTCATGCTTTATTAGAAAACCTTAAATGCAATATGGCTGCACCAATGTATAACAGCGAGGAACAAGGTTCAGATTGTATCGGTCCAGTCACCATGTGGTTCATAGTTGATGTAGAATCATGTGATAGTCTCTAAACTTCTTTCTCCTCATTGTGGGACAACTAAATGTTTTCTAATTCTAATTCTAAAGGACCACGGAAGATAATCAGAACAAGTTGTTTTTATATCTGAAGAAACATTGAGACACAGGAAGTAACTCTGACATGATGACTGTGTGTTTTGTCTGTTAGCTGAGGCTAGCTGGTTAGCTCCAGGTATGTGATGCTTCTATCCGTAGAATGAGAACATGTAAATGTTTACTATGATGTAGATTCTTTGAGTAGATTTACCAGTTTGGCGACCCATCCGGACCCACAGGCTACATCCAGAACCTGAGCTTCCTCAGGATTCCCCAGGAAGTGGTCAGACAGGAATTTCACGGCCAGGTTCGGAGCTCTGTAGTTCATCATGGTGTGATCCTGTCGGACGTCAAACGAACCAAAGAGTCAAAAAGTCAGCGGACTCATAAACGTGTCTTATTGTTGATGTTCAGAAATTGAACTCTGAAGCTGATACAGGTTTCATCAAAAAAAAAAAAAAAAACTGCCTGTGTGTCTTTAAACGCACCTTCTCGTAGGTTTCTGCCCAGGTGTCGTAGAACTGGACACGTTCTTTTGGATCAGTGCTTTTACATGTCTGAAACGTGGCCCTGGCATCTTCTGGAGTTCTGACGGAGTTCGAAGACATCGTGGTGACTTTAAAAGAAGGAACCAATCCTGAAAATAAAGTCAGAACAAGACAATTAAGGACAACTTTTACCTGGACATCAGGTTTACGATAATTTTCTTTTTGAGTTCACTGGTAGAATTCACAGCAGATGCAGCAGAACAGTGAGTTTTCTGTGTGACCCCTTTTAAAGGGGAAATGTACTGGGAACTATGTCTGATTTCACACATCTGGTAAAGTCAAATTTTAAAAAGTTGGTAAAATCAAGGATTTGAGAAGTTTATTTCTGGTCATTTCCGCCTGGCCCGAACTTTTTTTTTTTTTTTTTTTCAAATATCTGCCTTAGATCCGTCCTTCAGGTGCTGGAATATGTTAGTAACAGTAGATTTAACATGTGTTAATATGTTCAAAGAACCTATTAACAAGTCAAACACTGGTTTCCTGCAGCTCAGTTCAAATATGTGTGAGAATAGGTGGCAACGAGAGCCGATGCCAGTCCGTCAGATTAGGATGATGATCGGATGAACGAACAAATGAGGGAGAGACCAGTTTGGCCGGTTTAGACAAGTAAGGAGACTTCTTACCACATAATGAAATAAACACGTTATTACCTCTAGAAATACCGCTTGATTTTACTTGGCTTAAAGTTCGATAAACAAGCTGATCATCTGGCTCATTAATTGCTACGTTAGATGTTAATTGCAGCAGCAGCAGCAATAACAGGAGACAAATAAAGAGAGCGAACTCACCTGAGAGCGTTGTGATCTGGAAACAGCAGTGAGTGGAGAGGAGGCAGGCTTTTAAGTTGAAGGAGGTGGTTCCATCACTGCATGTGGATTTTTAAGCTGGTTTGAGCAGACGACGTTAATGACAGAAGTTGTTTGGACATGTGTAAATTCAAGGAATTCCAAACATAGAACAAAGGGTTTGACACCCTGCAGGCATCCTGGACTCACCTGTTACTGTCACCACAACGTAGCATTTTTAAAGACCTCTTGGTTGTTCCGTTCAAACAAAGCACACAAAGAAGAAACAAAGTGCTATAAAATACTGTCAAACTGGCTCAAGACACAAAAATGACCACACAGACTTTAACACATCAACAAAGATGAGAAAAAAAGCAAAAAGCAAAAAGCAAATCATGTCGTGCTGCAGCTGAAAACACCGTCAGACTCTCCGAAGCTATTTACATCAGTAAATGTACGTGAAATGGGATGATTTCACATCTGCTCCTTTTAAAGTGTGCAGTAGAGTTAGGCCTTCTTAATATTTACATGGACGAGCTCTGCAACCAGCTAAACATCTGCAGAACAGGATGTACGGTTGGTGACATCCCTGTAAACCATCTGACGTGTGCGGATGATCTGGTTATCCTGTGTCCATATAGTGCTGATCTCCAGCTTTTACTCACAGTATGTTCACAGTGCGACTCTGACTTTGGTGTTTAATACAGTGGTAAAAAGAGCAATATTATGATTTGCTGATGAGGTCAAATACTTAGGACATCATTTGACTGATGACCTGCCTGATGCTAGGGACATTCAAAGACAATGCTGTATGAAGTACGCACAGGCCAACATGTTGAAACGAAATTCTGTATGTGCTCGTTGTATACTGCCCTCTTGTGGCGCCACCATAAAAGCAGCAGTATTCAGAGACTCAAGGTGGCACATAATGATGGACTGAGGAAGCTGCTTCATGTGCCAAGAGGGACGGTGCCAGTGTTGCTGTGTCCACATGTCCTGCTGTACTTTGTCCATGAGTACGGTCAGGCTCACCTCAAGGCTCTGGAAGTGCTGGCGTTTTAGCCGACATACTGGATGCCTTTTTATTTCTGTTTTGTTTATTATTATTGTGATTTTTGCCTTTCTTTTTTATTGTTATACGGACCGTCTCTGCCTTCGGCCTGATGTTTGTATCTGTGACAGACGTTAGTTTATCTTGTTCCTCCTGTTCTTCTTCTCTGTTTGAAGCTGGTTCTGCTCCAGGTTTCTTCCTGTTAAAAGGCGTTTTTTCACTCAGGCTGATCTGAAGGTTTCAGGCTGGTTTCTGTGAAGCATCTTGAGACATATTTTATTGTTATTGGCTCTATATAAATAAAACTGAAATGAACTGAACTTACCATTTAAGTCATGTCCTGACTCCTGAACGTCACTCAGATATTCACTGAGGTCACATGAGGAAAGGCAGCTTTCTGATCGGATGTTCGTCTTCCTCTCCAATACAAATCATTTGAAAACTGTTTGTTAGAAATAAGTATTTGTAAAAGATACAATAAACCAAACTGTTATTAGTGCCTTTCCGACGTCGTATTCAGGTTCAGCTCCGCCTGTAAAACAAGAAAAGAAGAAAAACAGTTTTTTCAGCTTCAAAAGAACCAGACAAGGCATTTTATCTTTTGTCCACACGGTCATCAAGTCTGTAAAAGGATGCACATAAAACCACCCTCTGGCACGTCCGGTTTCTCCTGCCCGTGGTTGTGGAGCAAAAAGTTCTAGAAAATCTTTAGATTCTGGAGTATTTGCATTAGATGTAGGTGCTGAGTCAGGTACGTTACCAACAGGTGCTCTAATCACTTCCTTCTGTGTTTTTGGTTCTTCTGGTGAGTTTGTATCTGCTGTTAATGTGGACTAATGATTAGCCATGATTCATTCAATCACTCAACAAATAACACATTTAACTCAAACATCAAAGGTCCCGAGGCTTCGAATGCATCATGAACTCTCTGTAGTGTCAAATTACATCGCACTCATTCTATTATTAAACCTGACATGTGAAAAACTTGATAATATTGAAATCAATCCAGTTTTGTTCCACCATCTTTGGATTTTCCAACAACCACGTTTTATTAATGAGTTGTTGTGTCCAGCCAGAACCATTCTGACCAGGAGGAATATAAGACATGAAATTATCACCATCTATGGCAGCGGCCAGTCTCTTCAAACTCGTACACCTTGTTTTATATATGGAAGGAACACAGACAAGACAAGGTCAAAATATAATACTGAAGTTTTTCATTCACAATTACCACAACTGTTACTAGCACAGGTACAGCTCAAAAAATGCGCATATCGGGAAAAAATTCAATATTTCTTGTCAGTAACTTCAGAAAGTTAAACTCATGTATTATCTAGATTCATCACACATAGACTGAAATATTTCAAGCCTTTGTTTCTTGTAATTTTCATGTTTATGACTTGAAGATAACAAAAAACCAAAACTCAGTGTCTCAAAACATTTGAATACTATAGAAAAGTTCAATATTGGAAACTCCTGACATCACATCCAGTCAGTGAATTAACTCAAAACACCAGGAAGGTTCCTGAGGCTTTAAATGTTCTCTCAGTCTGGGTCAGTCGGCTACACAATCATGGTGGAGGCTGATGCCCAGAAGGTCATTAACATGCTCCATAAGGACAGAAAGTCACAAAAAGTCATTGCTAAAAGTCAGAAACAGGGACAACCACAGCCTTCAGAGCATTGTAAAGCAAAATCCATTCATGAGTTTGTTGGAGATGCTCAGATGAATCCTGTGGGCTACAAATGTCACATTCCTCAAGTCCAACCACTCCTGAACCAGACAACGTCAGGAGCATCTTACCTGCTGAGGAGAAGAAGAACTGGACTGTTTCTCTGTGGCCCAACGTCCTCTTCTCAGATGAAAGTAAATATTCATGTCATTTGGAAATCAAGGTCCCAGAGTCTGGAGGAGGAGTGGAGAGTTTCCAAAGTCTGTGATGATTTGTGGCACTGTGTCATCTGCTGGTGTTGGTCCACGGTCTTCATGGAGAAGCTGATTTCATTTTCCAGCAAGACTTAGAACCGGTCCACATTTCCAAAGGTACCAGAAGCTGGTTCGGGGACCCTGGTGTTACTATCCTTGGCTGGCCAGCAAACTCGCCTGACCTGAACCCTGTAGAGAATCTATGGGCTACTGTCAAGAGGAACTTTAGAGACACCAGACCCTAGGATGCAGAGACCTGGACTTCCATTAGACCTCAGCAGAGCCTCAGGATGATCACCACCCTGCACTGATGCAGCAATTCATGCAAAAGGAGAAACAACCAAGTACTGAATGCATAAAAATGAACATACTTTTCAGAAGCCTGACATATGTGTTTAAAATGATATTTTAAATATTTTATTGATTGATATTACTTATGTAATATCCTAATTTTTTGAGATGCTGAGTTTCATTATCTCTAAGTCATAACTATGAAAATTACAAGAAATAAAGGTTTGAAATATTTCACTCTATGTGTAATGAATCTACATAATACATGAGTTTTACTTTCTGAAGTGATCTTTTTCCCGATATTCAAATTTTTTGAGATGTATATGAATAATTAGATTTCTGCATATTTAATAAAATCCCAATTATCAAGAGAAGTCTCATCATTACACTCTTCCTCCGACAGCAGCTTTATCAGACCAACTAGAAAAGACAAAGAGAAAGTTTAACTCCATGTATGTATGAATGGTCTGAAACACTGTCTGGAGGTGGAGACCAAAGGTTGAAGAATGATGAGGATTCTCAGGTTCTTGGTTTAATCTGATGAAGCGTAAACAAAGACACAAAGACACAAAACATCCATTCAGAACAGGTTCTACTGACCCTCCTGGTTTATTTAGCATAAACCAGTTGACCATATATAGGGATCATTGTGTTGTTAACATGAACCCCACCCGTGCAGCAGTTTCTGTCTGTTCTCCTCTTCCTCCCCCCTCTCCTTCTCTTATATCAATCATGACCTGTTCAAGTAGTTTCCATCAGCCAATCAGCTTCCAGCAGCTCAACTCTTCCTCCCAAGCAGCTTCCCTCACATTAGTCATTTCATTCTCCACCTGGACTCCCTCACACAGGTATTTACAAACTGCTTCATTTCTCCCAGTTTAAAAGACGTTCGCACCGACATTGATTTGACTGAACATCTGGAAGGAGGAAGCTCCTAAAGCTCCTTGAACCAGATGTTGGTGGTGAAGCTTTGCGTCCAGTAGTTTGTTGTTTGCTGGAGTATTTCCTCTCCGTTCATTAAATACCTGCAGCAGTTTCATGCACCAACAGGATCTGTGTGTAAAGACAGACACGTCCTGACTTCTACCACTGCTGATTTTAGTTTACTGCTCCTTAAATTCTCTAAAAGTGTGTTTCCATAAATACAGTCCATCAGGGACGTTAGCTCTATAATTTAAATAACTACGGCAACAATGACAGCAAATATATCTGGTAGATTATAACACAGTATTGATCTGGGGTTCAGCTGTCATGAATCCTAGGAATTGTTGGCAAAATGGTGAATGTGAATTTAGTTTATCATCAAAAACACAACCTGGAAACCAAGACCAAGATTTCCCACAAAATGTTTGTGGTTTAAGCTTATGTGAAGTTTCACTATTGGGAACTGATCCGGATCCAGCAAAGGTTGTTTGGGGAGTGGCTGAATGCGGTTAATGACAGAATGTCACCTGGAGCTGAAATAGTTTCCTGCTACACGTCTCTATGACTACACATGAAGTCCATGACTCTGATTCTGATCAGAACGGCGTCTAGCAAGAATAGAATGTCCTTTATTGTCATCATATAGTGTATAATCAGTTAGGAGAGCTTCTCCTTATCAGTGCAGACACAACGTTTATACAAGATAGTGCAAAAGATTAAATTTACAGAGATGTCAGTTCAAGAGATTTCTGTCTTTATTTTGATGAGATGTCAAACAACACACCAGCATCCACAGGTTTCTACCGTTATAACCTCGTCTATCAATATAACCGAGTCTATTAACAGCTGCTCTTGTTCTGTCTCCAGGTCTGAAGTCGTCTCTTCATCATGTCAGACTGCAGGAAAACCGTGGATGATATGAAGACCATACTTCAAACCTGCAGAGGCTTCGATATACAAGCCTGGATGAACTTCTACGACAGCTGGGCCGAGACGTACGAACAGGTCAGTCAATACAATCCCAATTTATTCTCTAGTATTTATGATTTCTTTTAAATATTTTAGTATTTCTTGAGTGTGAATGTGTTTCCAAAGACATGTCTGAAGTATTAGCGACATACAACAACACATCATCTGCATATAAGTATTTTTCTCCCTCTTGGACAAAAATAAACCACAATTATTAGTGTTCAAAAATAATAACAAACTTATTTTGGATGTGAATATGTTTCCACATAAATGCCTGTAAGCACAAGATGACTGGGCGGAGCGTTACCAACATATAAAAACACATCATCTGCATATGAGGATTTACCAAAGTTCAGCAGCAAGAAAAAAACAAATGTTGTGGAACCAGTTTTATAAAGTGTCATTATGCATGGACAGAACTGGCTTCAATAGTAGACACCGATTTAAACCTGCTGGATTCAAGATTTAATCATATTATTGTTTGTGTCCAATTTATCAAGTGAATTTACATGTGAAACATATAACAATGAATCATCTGCATATAAGGATTTATTTTCCCCTTTTGTTTAATAATGAACACAAATGTTTAGTGTTCAATAACGATCATCAGGATCTGAAAGTGTTTTGTTGTTAACAGGATGTGGAAGTGTTGAGCTACAGAGCTCCACAACTGGCCGTAGATTTCCTGGATGCTAACTTCTGTGGGATTCGTGAGGAGGTTCAGGTTCTGGATGTTGCCTGTGGCTCAGGATTGGTTGCTAAACTGGTGAGCTGAGTGTTTCTGTTAAACAATCCTAGAAAATTCAGACTAGACCTGGACCAAGATATTCCAAAAACACCACAGAGCTCACATGTTCTCCAAAGGTTCTAGTGAAACAGAACCAGGTCCAGTCTCCATCTGGACATTAGGATCAAACCAAAGAACCCAAAGTTCCTCCACGTTGGGTTTTTACCTCTTAAAGTGAATCTGGCTCCAAAATGCTACTGATTCACTACAGGAGGCAACGTACACACAATTCAAGCTTTGGACATTTTATTTCTCCTGGACGTCATCACATTCTACCATTGAGCTCATTATACGATCCAGAAGAAGATGGAGATTTACACCTGGAACTCCCCAGGACCCCAGCCACCAAGGCTACATGCTACATAGCAATGCTAAGCTAACAGCCACTAAGGCTACATGCTACATATCAATGTAAAGCTCTGTTTGAGTATAAAAATGCCTGCCATATGCCCATTATATGGAGGCTGCCTGCTGTTATTTCATTTATACCAGATGATCACTAGTGTAGACTTTGTGGTGTATTCCAGGGCAAAGTTTTGGTCCAGACTCAGCAGACATGAGGCAACGTCACATTCAACGGTTATTGACAAATGGAGTCAGTTCAATGAGCCCAGACCTTTAAACCTCGTCTTATTACAGATGTCTGAATTGGGATTCAAACACTTTGTGGGAGTGGACGGCAGTAAAGGCATGCTGGACCAAGCTGAAAAGAACGGCCTCTATCGGGACCTCAAACTGGCTCTACTGGGACCAGAACCACTGCCTGCACAGAGGGGTATTCTATATGCGAAGCCACATTTGCAGCCATTCGGGATGTTTTGTGGAAACTGAAGCCGACTGTTTGTCTTCTTCTTCTTCTCCTGGTTTCAGGTGCGTTTGATGTGGTGATCCTGGTCGGTGCTCTAGATGTTGATTATGCTCCAGTCAGTGTTGTCAGGGAGCTCTGCAGCGCCTCCAAACCAGGTAACTGAAGCATTTATGAGCTGCGGGAGGAACATAAAGTCTTTGTGTAAAGTTTTAACTTGTTCGCTGTGTGCAGGAGGTTTCATCTGCATGTCAAGAAAAAACCATGTGGGAAAAAAGTCAGAAGAATACAAGCAGGATCTGGAGAGAGAACTGCAGCTGATGGAGGAGGAAGGACTGTGGAGTCCAGTAGGAATCAAACAGGAGGAAAGATACATGATGGATGTGACCGCACACTCTGAGGAGAAGTACGTCGGTGGGAATGTTTATCTCTACAAGAAATCCGCTGAATAACTCCCATTTCTGAAAGTATTGCAGCATGCAACAGAAAGTTAAGGAAAATCTTACACTGTTAAAGACCATATGGTTTTCTATGTGATTTTTGTATAAATGTGTTCAAATGTTAAAATAATTTTTTTGCTCTACTCTTTGTTTCTGCAGTGCATTGCAAGCAAATTGTAAATATGATAATAAAATAGATCCCATCCTGTAAAAGACAAAGTCCCTGATTTGGGGGTAATTACATTCTAAATACAGAGGTTTAAACAGAAAACAGAGCCTCCAGATGGAAGGTGTAAAATGTAAAATGTTTTTTTTTTTTCTTCTTCAGTGTGTCAGAATATCAATAAATCACACAAAGTGCTGCTTAAATTTTTTTGTTTTCATCCTTCAGAATTTTGTTTTTACATTTTTTCATAAAAATAACTCAAAATATCCTCAAAGTGGACAACAAGAATCTGATCAAATAGAAATATTACATGGTGTATTTATGTATCCCAGAAAATTCATCCTACGTTCTATGCAAAAGTAATTAAATCCTTCTCGGTTTACGGTAAACTGCTGATCAGTGTCTACAGCAGCCTGGAGGAATATGATCCCATTGCTTCAGTTGTGAGATGTTGGTGGTTGTTGAGTGGATTCATCAACCTTAACATCAGCCAATGAGAGAGAGGTTTGTGTATTAATGAATATAAAAGCTAGCTTAGGCTAGTGACTGCTGTGAACAGTGCAGCTGGTGACTAGGGAAAGACTTAGTGACAGCATGGAAAAACAGCTGACAGGAGGGAATAGTCCCCACTGGGGCTACAGTGGGTTAAAACCTCATTGTGGCAGTAGCCAATGCTTTCCTAAGCCTTTGACTGCACCATATGTAGCTTGTGTATTAATGAATATCTCAAAGAGACACAAAATTAATGCAAAACTAATGCAAAATTAACTCAAAACATCACGCAAAAAGAGATGCAGCAGCAGCAGAAAAGCATAAGAAACTACGCACACACAAAGTGATTTCTACTCTGTGTTTATTACAAATGACTGGTTACACTTTCCGTTCAAATCTCTTTCTCCCTGAAACCTCTTTCAAAGCTTCTACTGAAGCGACTTCTTGTACAGGTAGACGGTTCCATGCAGGTACTGCTGCTCCTCCTCCTCTTTAATATAGTTCTTGTAAACGTCTAAAATGTATTTATTCATGTCTCTAGTGTCCACCTGAGTCCACAGACCCTCCTCCTCCATCAGCTGCAGCTCTCGCTCCATAGACACTTGCTATTTTTCTCCGGACTCAGACTTCAGGTCCACTCTGGACATGCAGACGTATCCTCCTGCAGGAAACAGGGAGACATGAATCAGTTTTACTCTTTTTTAGTCTCTTAAGATTATCTGTGGTGTTTGAGAGATTTGGGGTTCTGGAAGATTAAACTCACCTAAAAAAACAAAAACAACACATTTTGCCCATTTTATTTAGCCTCTACATGATCAAATTCTACCAATGTGCACATTAGAGAATCTATGAGAATACTGAACAGAATATTATGTAATATTGTCTTCATGACATATTACATATTAGCGCTATCTAGATGGAAACAAACTGAGACACAGGGATCAGATTCTATCAGGATGGTTCATGGAGAATCATGTGGATAGACTCAAAAATACCATTTTATATCCGACTATATCTCATTTTTGGATCTGATGAAATATCTCAAGACTAAAAAAAAATAAAGTTGATTTATAAATATAACTAACACACAAAAAATAAGGCACATAGTGTTTGATAACAATGAACCAAACCACCACTTGTGTCTCATCTTGTGCTGTCTAAACCACAAAGGGGAGTCTGGGTGTACGCTTTGCGGGTCCTCCATCCACCCCGACCTCCACCTGAGGATTGAAGCCTCAAATGATGATTTGAAGGGCACTCATTCTGAATTATGTGACTGTTAAAACATGGTTTAGTGAGAATTACAGATTACAGAGAAAAAAAAAAAAAAGCAGTAACACAAATGTTACATGAGCACAGAAATCCCTTGTGATTGAATTTCAGGGTAGTTGGTTTAGTTTCCTTCCTGGTTCTCATGTGTTGGTTACCTGGTTTGGCAGCGTTGCAGAGCTCCCTGATGACGCTGACAGGCACAAAGCCGTGACGCAAAGCTCCAACAATTATCACCACATCAAAGGCACCTAAAACAGAGGAGGAGATGTTAAAGATTGCACTGGTCCAACGCTCATATTTAATTCACCACCTTGTCAATGAAAAACCAAAATCATTTGGGATATAATAAAAGTTTGCGTAGCGTACCGCTCTGTGCAGGCAGTGGTTCTGGTCCCAGTAGAGCCAGTTTGAGGTCCCGATAGAGGCCGGTCTTTTCAGTTTGGTCCAGCATGCCTTTACTGCCGTCCACTCCCACAAAGTGTTTGAATCCCAGTTCAGACATCTGTAATAAGACGAGGTTTACAGGTCTCGACTGGTCGTGGACTCTGGGGCCTCACGTCTCTAAAGTCTGAACCAAAACTTTGCACTGGAATACACCACAAAGACTACGGCCAGTGATCAGCTGGTATATATGAAATAACTCTTCTGGTGGCTGTTAGCTTAGCATTGCTATGTAGCATGTAGCCTTGGTGGCTGTTAGCTTAGCATTGCTATGTAGCATGCAGCCTTGGTGGCTCGTACCTTAACATTGCTATGTAGCATGTAGCCTTGGTGGCTGGTAGCTTAGCATTGCTATGTAGCATGTAGCCTTGGTGGCTGGGGTCCTGGGGAGTTCCATGTGTAAATCTCCATCTTCTTCTGGATCGTAGAATGAGCTCAATGGTAGAATGTGATGACGTCCAGGAGAAATAAAATGTCCAAAGCTTGAATTGTGTGTACGTTGCCTCCTGTAGTGAATCAGTAGCATTTTGGAGCCAGATTCACTTTAAGAGATAGAACCCAACATGGAGGAACTTTGGGTTCTTTGGTTTGATCCTAATGTCCAGATGGAGACTGGACCTGGTTCTGTTTCACTAGAACCTTTGGAGAACATGTGAGCTCTGTGGTGTTTTTGGAATATCTTGGTCCAGGTCTAGTCTGAGTTTTCTAGGATTGTTTAACAGAAACACTCAGCTCACCAGTTTAGCAACCAATCCTGAGCCACAGGCGACATCCAGAACCTGAACCTCCTCACGAATCCCACAGAAGTTAGCATCCAGGAAATCTACAGCCAGTTGTGGAGCTCTGTAGCTCAACACTTCCACATCCTGTTAACAACAAAACACTTTCAGATCCTGATGATCGTTATTGAACACTAAACATTTGTGTTCATTATTAAACAAAAGGGGAAAATAATCCTTATATGCAGATGATTCATTGTTATATGTTTCACATGTAAATTCACTTGATAAATTGGACACAAACAATAATATGATTAAATCTTGAATCCAGCAGGTTTAAATCGGTGTCTACTATTAAAGCCAGTTCTGTCCATGCATAATGACACTTTATAAAACTGGTTCCACAACATTTGTTTTTTTCTTGCTGCTGAACTTTGGTAAATCCTCATATGCAGATGATGTGTTTTTATATGTTGGTAACGCTCCGCCCAGTCATCTTGTGCTTACAGGCATTTATGTGGAAACATATTAACTTCCAAAATAAGTTTGTTATTATTTTTGAACACTAATAATTGTGGTTTATTTTGTCCAAGAGGGAGAAAAATACTTATATGCAGATGATGTGTTGTTGTGTGTCGCTAATACTTCAGACATGTCTTTGGAAACACATTCACACTCAAGAAATACTAAAATATTTAAAAGAAATCATAAATATTAGAGAATAAGTTGGGATTGTATTGACTGACCTGTTCGTACGTCTCAGCCCAGCTGTTGTAGAAGTTCATCCTCTGTTGTATATCGAAGCCTCTGCAGGTTTGAAGTATGGTCTTCATATCGTCCACGGTTTTCCTGCAGTCTGACATGATGAAGAGACGACTTCAGACCTGGAGACAGAACAAGAGCAGCTGTTAATAGACTCGGTTATATCGATAGACGAGGTTATAACGGTAGAAACCTGTGGATGCTGGTTTGTTGTTTGACGTCTCATCAAAATAAAGACAGAAATCTCTTGAACTGACATCTCTGTAAATTGAACCTCTTGCACTATCTTGTATAAATTTTGTGTCTGCACTGATAAGGAGAAGCTCTCCTAACTGATTATACACTATATGATGACAATAAAGGACATTCTATTCTTGCTAGACGCCGTTCTGATCAGAATCAGAGTCATGGACTTCATGTGTAGTCATAGAGACATGTAGCAGGAAACTATTTCAGCTCCAGGTGACATTCTGTCATTAATCACATTCAGCCACTCCCCAAACAACCTTTGCTGGATCCGGATCAGTTCCCAATAGTGAAACTTCACATAAGCTTAAACCACAAACATTTTGTGGGAAATCTTGCTCTTGGTTTCCAGGTTGTGTTTTTGATGATAAACTAAATTCACATTCACCATTTTGCCAACAATTCCTAGGATTCATGACAGCTGAACCCCAGATCAATACTGTGTTATAATCTACCAGATATATTTGCTGTCATTGTTGCCGTAGTTATTTAAATTATAGAGCTAACGTCCCTGATGGACTGTATTTATGGAAACACACTTTTAGAGAATTTAAGGAGCAGTAAACTAAAGCAGCAGTGGTAGAAGTCAGGACGTGTCTGTCTTTACACACAGATCCTGTTGGTGCATGAAACTGCTGCAGGTATTTAATGAACGGAGAGGAAATACTCCAGCAAACAACAAACTACTGGACGCAAAGTTTCACAACATCTGGTTCAAGGAGCTTTAGGAGCTTCCTCCTTCCAGATGTTCAGTCAAATCAATGTCGGTGCAAACGTCTTTTAAACTGGGAGAAATGAAGCAGTTCGTAAATACCTGTGTGAGGGAGTCCAGGTGGAGAAGGAAATGACCAATGTGAGGGAAGCTGCTTGGGAGGAAGAGTTGAGCTGCTGGAAGCTGATTGGCTGATGGAAACTACTTGGACAGGTCATGATTGATATAAGAGAAGGAGAGGGGGGAGGAAGAGGAGAACAGACAGAAACTGCTGCACGGGTGGGGTTCATGTTAACAACACAATGATCCCTATATATGGTCAACTGGTTTAAGCTAAATAAACCAGGAGGGTCAGTAGAACCTGTTCTGAATGGATGTTCATGGTTTATGTCTTTGTTTACGCTTCATCAGATTAAACCAAGAACCTGAGAATCCTCATCATTCTTCAACCTTTGGTCTCCACCTCCAGACAGTGTTTCAGACCATTCATACATTCTGTGGAGTTAAACCTTCTCTTTGTCTTTCCTAGTTGGTCTGATAAAGATAAAGATAAAGAAACTGCTGCACAGGTGGGGTTCATGTTAACACAATGATGGTTTCTGCTAAATAAACCTGGAGGGTCAGTAGAACCTGTTCTGCATGGATGTTCTCTTCATGACTTTTGATCAGCATCCAGTCTCCAGGCTTAGCTTAGCATCTGGATCCTCAGGCCTTAGGGTATCTGGAACGGAATCAACTGAAGGAATCTCTGTGCTATGTTTTCAGTTAATGTGTCATGGTTTGTGATGTTTTTATCATGTTTTGTGTTTCCTGTTTTATTTTGCAAAGTTTCTTAGTTTTCTGTCGTGTTTCCTTGTGGTTTTTACAATTGATTGTTCATTGGTTTCACCTGTGTTGATTGTCATCGTGTGTTTCACTCTGTCTTGTCAGCCCTGAGCCCTCTTGTGTTTTTATCGCCCGCTTTCCCTTTGTTCTTTGTTGCGTCGTTAATGTCTCCATGCCGTGTTTCCATGTCCTCATTTCTTGTTTTTTCATGCCATGTCATGATTCTTTTGATTTTTGTATCTTGTATTTGCGCTGCGATTTTTTGCTAATTATTAAAAAAAAACTTTTTCCCTGGATTCCTTGCCTCCTCATTCGTATTGTCCTACACCTGGGTCCTCACCTCGACATCCCCAACTTGACATAATGTTATCTTTCTTTTCTCATTTCTTCAATGATTTTATCTGAGGAATTTGGTACGGTCTGCCATACATCATTTGAAATGGTGTCAGTCCTGATGATACTGGTGTAATATGCACATTAAATGTTATGATGTTAACAAAATGAGTCTCATTGTCACTGTAGGTTCTTTCAGGGATGCCATGTCTTGGGAATATCTCTTTTACTAATGCTTTAGCAACTGTCGTGGCGTCTTAGAGTAGTTTTAGAATCCAACTGCAGTAAAAACTCTGTTCATCATAGCTATCAGCCCTCCTGTTAAGGCTTGGCTCAGTAGAGTACTGAAATAAACTGGTTAGGATTGGTTTGCCTTCGGGTCAGGTGCATAGTTCTATGTCTACTCTCTTTTGTTTTTCGCTTTTTTCTCTTTCTTTCACACACACCCAAAAAACTCTGAGGCTAAAAGAAATACATATTTTATTTATAAACACACATTCATATTTAATTGGTGTAAAATGAAAAGTTAAAGGCATATTGGTCAGTATGAAGTATAAACAGGGTCATCATCACTGATGCTGATACTGATACTTTTTAATAATTAAGGCGGATGCAGCGCAGTTTCACAACAATAAGCCGTGGATCACCAGCGACCATGAAGACTCTCGCCTTCATGTCTGGAGACAGGGAGGAGGTAAGGAGGGTACAGCACCAACTGCAGGACAAGCTGAGGGAGTCTGTCGTGGCCAGAACCCTTTTCTCTGCCGTGGTCTGCTGGAGGAACCGAAACACACTGAATAAAGTGCTGAGGAAGGTTGGCTCTGTCATTGGCTGGGAGAGGAAACTAATTATTTTTTCAAGTAACAAAACTGGGAGAAATGAAGCAGTTTGTAAATACCTGTGTGAGGGAGTCCAGGTGGAGAAGGAAATGATGGATGATGGGGAGGCTGCTTGGGAGGAAGAGTTGAGCTGCTGGAAGCTGATTGGCTTGTTTGTCGTCTCTTCTAAAACACAAACACTTCCTGTTCATCTAGTTTCTCACAAAACATTAAAACGTGGCACAATGTCAGGGTCTCTGCGTTTTCTCATTTCGACTCGACCAGACTCTCGTTCATAAATCAAGAACATGTGAAGCAGAAAAACTGACATTTACTGAGTCTTAATATTAATTCAGTCGTCGTTTCAAAAAGTATGGGAGTGTTATTATATTGAATAGAATAGAATAGAATAGAATAGAATAGAATAGAATAGAATAGAATAGAATAGAAAAATACTTGAAATTTAAAAAGTTTGAGTGTCCTGTAGTTTACACACACACACACACACACACACACACACTCTCACACACACACAGACATCAACACAACACACTGAAAAAAAAAGACTGGAAATATGTATCAGGCTCTATTAACGTGTATTAACATATAATAACAACAGTGTTTTTTTTTTTTACAGATACTTATTTTTCAGATTATCAGAATCAGAATAACTTTATTGATCCCAATGTAGGCAATAAGAATAAATAAGAGTAAGGAGACAATTATAGTGAGAATACACACATCAATGTAAAAATATAAGCAGTATGAGTGAACCTGTGTTCCGAGTTGTTGCTCTATCATAACATTAAATTTGGAGTATTGCACAGTGGGAAATTATTGCACATAGTGAGTCCAGAGTCAATAAGTAAGTATATGAAAATAAAGTGAACATGAGTTAATGTACATTATCAGTATAAATGTGGTTATAAATGTGGGTTATGACCCTCAATACTGCACATACATCCACAATCATTACAATGATCATTGAACAATACTCATTTATACACTTACATATCATAAATTAGAAGTGCCGCTACAAAAATGGATTTTTACACCGATTTTGAATTTTATTTGAACACAAATACTTTTTTCCTTCCACAAATACAAATAAAAATACTGGATGTTCTGCACACCTGTAATATGTTGGAAACTCTCAGATTCAACTGAACTGTTGGTGACAATGAGCACAGGTGTTATCAATAGTTATAAATATCCCCTAACCCGTTAATCCTGAGTCTGACCCCTGGAGCCTAGAAACAAGAACATGGGTTGTTCACTATCCCAACGTTTTTCTGCATCTTTTTTTTCGCTTTTTGAATTGCGTTTCCTTCATCTTTGCACGTTTCTGAACACTACAGCAACAACCTCTGTTATGGAATCTCAAAGCCCTGAATCTGAATCCTGAGCGATGTCCTTGTATCGTCGTGGCCGTGGCTCTGACTGGTTGATGTTACTTTAAAAGAACAGAAGCTGCTTTTCTTGACACACACACACAAAAAAAAATGAAGCAATAAAGAAGGAAGTCAGAAAGTAACCACGGGACACCACTTCTCAGTTTGTCTGAGTTCTCGCTCAGTTCAAACGGAGACGGGACGCAGCAGAAACCCCAGGATGGCAGTTTGGGGTAAAACCGTCTTCTGGAGCCTCTTGTTCCTCCTGGCAGGTAAAACCAGAGCAACACGAGCATCCAAACTTCAACATTTAAAATATGATCTGAGATCAGAGCTCCGTAGCATCAGAGAAGAGCTGGAACATGAAAGAGAAAAACTGAATGAGAGCAGAAGACGAAACGACCGATTGTAACATTCGACTCCAACAAGTGACAGAAAACACGTTGTAGCATCTTAAAGGCTTTGTTGTTTCTTCTTTTTAATGACTTCGTTTTTCTCTCGGATCTCTTTCCTGTTTTTAATTCTCTTTGTGTTTTAAAATTCTGCATAACCGACTTCTTAACTTCCATTTAAATACATCGCTTTGGTTTTTTAGTAAAGCTCCTACTCCAAAACAACAAACGCTGAAATACTCACAGTCAGTAACCGACCTGAACAAGTCAAAAATATTTCTGTTGATCAAACTTACTCGGTTAGAGTTAGTAAGGTTATGTAGAGTTAGTGTGTGTTGTAATGTTGAGTTAGGTTAGTTGGTGTTAGAGTAAGTGTTAGAGTTAGTGTTGGTGTTGGTGTTGTTGTTGGTGTTAGTGTTAGTGTTAGTGTTAGTGTTAATGTTAGAGTTAGTGTTAGTGTTGGTGTTAGAGTAAGTGTTAGAGTTAGTGTTGGTGTTGGTGTTGTTGTTGGTGTTAGTGTTATGTAAGTTGGGGTTAGGTATGAGTGTAGTTAGTGTAGTGTTAGTGTATGTTAGTGTGGTTGGGTTATGTTAGAGTTAGTGTTAGGTTAGTGGTGTTAGAGTTAGTGTTAGTGTTAGAGTAGGTTAGGTTAGGTTGGGTTGGTTGAGTTTAGTGTTGGTGTTGGTGTTGGTGTTGGTGGGTTAGAGTTAGGGTTAGAGTTGGTGTTGGTGTTGTTGTGGTGTTGGTGTGTTAGTGTTAGAGTTAGTGTTAGAGTTAGTGTTAGTGTTAGTGTTAGTGTTAGTGTTAATGTTAGAGTTAGTGTTGGTGTTAGAGTTAGTGTTAGAGTTAGTGTTGGTGTTAGAGTTAGTGTTAGTGTTAGAGTTAGAGTTGGTGTTGGTGTTGTTGTTGGTGTTGGTGTTGGTGGGTTAGTGTTAGAGTTAGAGTTAGTGTTGGTGTTGGTGTTGGTGTTGGTGTTGGTGGGTTAGAGTTAGAGGTTAATGACATAATTTATTGGTTTCTTTGCACAACTTCCTTTTTCTTTAGCTTTATGTTTGGTTCACATTGATACTGCCGATATGTATATATCTGTATGTGGCCATTTTAAACATTTTCTTATTTATTTATTTTTTATTTAACTAAAGTGATTATTTATGATGCATGTGTTCATTTATTCCACATTTGTAGAATTTTTAGATATTTATAATTGTAACTCATCCTCATTTTATTTATTTATTTTTTACAATAGCAAAATTAAATGTCCATCAAAACCAATGGATTATACACTCACCGGCCACTTTATTAGGTACACCTTGCTAGTAAAAGGTTGGGACCTTTTCCTTCAGAACTGCCTTAATTCTTGGTGTCATACTTTCAACAAGGTGTTGGAAACATTCCTCAGAGGTTTTGGTCCATATTGACATAATAACATCACACAGTTGATATCTGATCACATCTATGATGAGAATCTTCCGTTCCACCACATCTCAAAGGTTCCTCTATTGGACTGAGATCTGGTGACTGTGGAGGCCGTTGGAGAACAGTGAACTCATTATCATGTTCCAGAAACAAGTTTGAGATGATATGAGCTTTGTGACATGGTGCATTATCCTGCTGGAAGTAGCCGTCATAAGATGGTCCACTGTGGTCATAAAGGGATGGACATGTTCAGACCAACAACCAGACCACGTTCAAAGTCCCTTAAATCCTCTTTCTTCTTCATTCTGATGCTCAGTTTGAACTTGATCACCTCTACATGAATAAATGCATTGAACTGCAGCCATGTGATTGGCTGATAAGATATTTATGTGAACAAGCAATTGAACAGATGTACCTAATAAAGTGGCCAGTGAGTATATATTTAACAATATAGAGACACGGTCGTTCCCTGATATATTAGAAACTGATTTTATTTTCTATCAAAAAGGCAAAAGAGTCATAAAAAAAAGATGTTGTTAGAGGTAAAAATAAAACCAAACTCAGAGAAATGTTTAAAATGTTCCAAATCCAATGAACTCTATGTTTTACACCTAGAATCACTGACAAGCACAAACATAAATGTCTTTGGTACGAACTACAGCGCCACCATCAGAGCACCCAGTGCTACCATCACATTACCAAATCTGAAGAATGGTCACTGGATTAACAACAAGCTGAAAATATAACGCGGCTCCAACAACAAAAACCCTTTAAAAACGAACAAAGTTAAAAGTGTAGAATGATCATTAGCTGAACATGTTGCTCTAATATATTTTAGCTTCACCGAACACTTTGATGTGTTTTTTATTATTTATTTTGTGTGATTTGAGCCACTCTATTTTTAGGTCACAGTAGCTCATTGACAATGTAAAAAAGAAAGAAAAAAAAAAGAATTTAATTTTGAATTTTAAAGTTAAATTAATTCAATTAAATTAAAATCTAGCAAAATAAAATGAAATAAAATAAAATAACTTAAGTTCACTTATGTTAGTTAGTAAATTAAATTAAATTAAATTAAATTAAATTAAATTAAATTAAATTAAATTAAATTAAATTTACATAAATATACAAGAAATAGAGACAGAAGTTAATGTGCTTTAACATGAATGACATGTTTAAGATAAGACAAGACAAGATAAGATAAGATAAGATAAGATAAGATAAGATAAGATAAGATAAGATAAGACTTTGGAGAAACGGAAACATTCATCATCACACAAACAGTGCACTTACAGTTGGACTATGTATAGAAATAAGAAATAAAATAAAAAATTCCTGACGTGAAAACAAACTGGATTCATCTGTTTGTGTCTCATCTGATCTTCATGTGTTCTTTCAGATGCTCAGATGCCACCACCTGTGAGTCCTGAACCATCTATAGTTTATCCTTTTAGAAGTACTTGTGCTGTAGAAGGATCGACTGTCACCCTCCCCTGCACCTTCACACCAGCAACGTCTGTCAGGATAAAAAGAAAAGATGAGAAACTGAAGATCGTCAGAGTCCTCTGGTGTCAGAACCATCCGATCTGTCAGCGTGAAACCCCGTCTGTGTACGACAGTAATTCAACAAACAACGACCCTCGCTATCAATACCTGGGAGACAAGAAGAGAAACTGCACTTTACAGATCAGAGATATTCAGAAGGAAGACGACGCAACCTTCAGATTCAGGATGGAAGCTGATAATGGAGCAGGACATTTTACTAACAGAACAGGAGTGAGAGTCTTTGTTGTTGGTAAGAACATCATGATTGTGACTCAAATATTAATGGATGTTAAATGAAACTAATGAAGTCTTTTATTTTAGATGGGATTCAGATGATGATACAGAGCTCCAGCAACAACAACACATTCACTAGAGGTGAATCAGTCTCACTGCAGTGTACTACACGCTGCACTTTCCACCAGCTGGAGGTCACCTGGTTCAAAGATGGACACGCCCTCTCACAGTCTGGCCCCACCCTCCATCTCACCTCCATGACTGCAAAGGATTCTGGGAACTACACCTGTGCTCTGAAGAAGAATATGAAAACACAGTCTCTGCAGCGCAGCCTGCAGGTGGAACCAGGGGAACCAGAGGAACCAGGGGAAGGTTGGTTCACTCTTAGTTCATTAAGATGTTTCTTCTTTTAGTTTTCTGCTGAGACTTATTCACAGATTTCTATTTCTTTTTCTAAGAGTTTCAAGTTTAAACAAAACCTGTATGCAGCTAATAGAAGGTTAGCATAGCTAGCTCGTGTCATGATTGGTTGATTAGTCCAAATGACCAATCAGGCTCCAGACTGTGTGTTGGGCCCGCCCACCTAATTAACATATTGATACAGAAATACAGAAGGGAAGAAAATATAAGTAAATAAAAATGTGAAATCTGTGGAAAACAAAACTTAAACCTAAAAGAGGCTAAAAGGCTCAGTAAAGGCTCAGATTTTTAAAGGATCTTATCAGGACACACTTCTCCTTCTACAGCCGACGTGTTATTTTATCTTATCTGACTTTGACAGAGTATCTCTTTGCTTTTACTTCCTTCCTTCCTCCAACAGTTCACATCCATCTTTTTTTCCTTTTATTAAACCACTAAACTGTGTTTTTCAGGCTCTAGGGGCCAAACACTGGCCGTGGTGTTCGGGGTCCTGCTGACCGTCATCACCGTCGGCCTCTTCGTCTTCATCGTCAAAAGGTTTCTTCATCTCACAAACTACAAATAATTCACACGTTAACAAGAAGGAAAACAAGAGGAGGAATAAAAACTTACTAAAAGCTATTCTCTGATGGACTCCAGAGAAGAGAATAAGTAATGTGGTGCTCAGTCTCCCAGAAAGAAAGTACAGAACAAACTCGATCTGGTTAACCACAACTCCACAAAAAAAAAAAAAAAAGCTAAAAGTGGCGACTCTGTGGTCGGTGTGTGTTTTTAGAAATGTTGTATGTGAAAGTTAAGTTAATAATATTATATATTATTGGTATTCAGCATCAAACATTAATGGACTGGACTCGACAAACATACTTTTTATATATTCTAAGAAAACGCAGCAAACTATGAACACTCTTTTAACATTTTCAGAAATGTTGTATGTGGAAGTTAATAACTTGTAATTTAATCATAAAGAGTTTTATTCCACATTATGTTTGATCCCAACAGTAACGTAGCTGCGTCTCCTCATGAAGTTAAAACTCTGTTAGTAATGACACATAAATAACTTTTTATCAACACCCCATTTACACATGACACTTCTTAAAACATCAGCAGCTTAAAAAACGTCACCAAAGTGGGAAGTTGTGACCACTTCTGTTAATACTTTAAGCTCTTTGGCAGCGCTGTGGTGTCCTACGATATATAAAACCAACCACATGGACTTTGCTATGTTCAAACGTCTCTGTAACCAAACTTTTGACATCTGCTTATTGCACTTTTATTCCTAGAAGTCACAGTTTCACAGTGGTAATACAAGGACAGTTGCCTAATAACTGACGTTAACACACTGATGTTTTTATCTTTTATCATTAGCAACAGTATCATCTGTTCCTCATGCACACAAACGTTCTCACTTAGATGTAACAAACCAAAAACTACACAACGTTACATTATTTAAGATGGTGCTGAATATGGACTGAAATGTGAATGTGGAGAATGAGTGAAGGGATTTGTAAATACACACATTAATTCCAAAAAGGTTATACACCGACCAAAATTATATGAAACATGTTAAATAATAATTCAATAAATACTAAAAGACTTGAACTTTTGCTACTGAATGAATTATATAATGAGCATCTGGTTCCTGTTGTAATTAACGTCTCACTGCAGGAAATGGGCAGCGGCTGCAGGTCAGAGAACTTTAGGAGGAGAGATGAAGCACAAGGTGAGTAACTCAGCTTATCCCTAAGGCTAACAAGTGTTAAAAAAAAAAAAAATGCTAAAGAAACAAGACGTTACGCTTGGAAAATGCTGGACTCTGTCCCTGAAAGACGGGATCTTTGGGAATCCTGTCAAACCATTTACATTTTGCTTGTCCCGACTATTCTGGGATCCTGGGACACGACAGCTCCAGGTTAATTCGTTTTTTGCTCGCAGTTGTCAGATCATTCACCCCAATCTCACCCCCACGATCTCTCCACTGTTGATGGAGTCTCAGACGGACCCCCTTCCAAGCCTCCACCCCAAGACTCCAAACAGAAGGTCACTTTGTTTGGTGCAACAGAGAAAATCCAATAGCTGACGGGAGCATGTCCTCCTCCTCAACACTAGGGGGCGATATGTGTCTTTTCACCCCGTCATACGGCCCCCTTTCTGGTTGACTTGTTATGTCACAGATCAGCATTTCAAACAACAACCAGATGGATAATAGTTCAGTTCTTTTTAGTCTCGTACGTAATGTGCTGCTACTTATGATGCAGATAGATGGCGCTATCCCTCAGGTGGTTCTAATACGTCTCTGTTTACCTTCTTCTTCTCACGAGACCGGCTTTCTTGGATGTTTTTGTTCCGAGGTCATACACCAGTGCATCGGTTGTGGAGCATGTGTTGTCTAGTTAAAGTTGGATTAAGGCGATAAATTTTTTTTTTTTTCATGTGTCTGTAAACGTACTGAGAGTCTTTTATACAACACGTTGCATGAAGCCGCCCATCCATTCACTGTGGGCAACTCTGGAAAAAAAGGAGAGAGTCCAGCTCATCTTCAGGAGTTTGGTTCTAGGACCAGCGCTAAATAGAAAATATAATGTTGATATAATAATAATAATATCACTTATATGACTGAAAACGTGTCAAACCATAATTAACTGGTCAGTTCTTCAAACTGTCTTCTTCTTCTTCTTCAGGCTCCTGATAATATCGTCAGCGGGGTCCAAACAGAAGATCATGAATATGAAACCGGTGGAGCTGTGGAGGACGTCAACTACGCCTCTGTCCAGTTCACATACCGGGAACAGGGCAGGTATGAAACAATGAATGAAGCTCAGCTTCATTAACTCATCATTAATAATCTGTGACAAGTTTAAATGTCTCTGCATAAAAATGACTCAAGAAACACCATCAGTGGGTTCAAAAGTATATGACACAATCAAACACCTGAACATACCTCTATGAAAATGAGTCAATATTACAAATCAGTGATTCTGATCAACATCATGTGGACGAGTCAGAAGATTATTGGGACAGTGTTTAGTGGACAGATGAGACCAGAGTAGAATAGTTTGGTTTAAATGTTTGGAGATGAACCAACACTGCATTCCAGCATCAGAACCTCATCCCTCCATGACACATGGGGGCGCTAATGTCCTGGTTTGGGCCTGTTCTGCTGCATCTGCTCATCATTGATGGACCAATGAACTGTGAATTCTACCAGTGAACTCTGAAAGAAAATGTCAGGACATGAGTCCATGAGCTGAATGTGAAGAGAAACTGGGTCATGGAGGAAGACAAGGAGCCCAAGAACACCAGTGGTTCTCCAGAAGAACCAGATGAATGTTTAGGAACAAGTCAAAGTCCTGAACTTCATCCAGTAGAAATGTTGGAGCATCAGCTGATGAGAGGAAACCACCAACATCTCAGATTCCTCCGAGCTGCTGTAGACACTGGTCAGCAGTTTACCGTAAACCGGGAAATAAATAAATGAACAAATGAGGATTATTCGTGAACAAACATACACATAAGTACGATATTTCTGATCCACGTGTTTGACTGTGTCACTTTGAGTGATTTTGATGGAGAAATTTAGAAAGTGTTGAAAGTTGCTAAAGGAGAGAGTAGCTCTAAAGTTCCTTAGTCCACTTCTCTTTCCTCATTCTTGTCTGATCTCTTTATTTATGGCTTTTTTAAAAAAAATCTGTTTCCTCTTTTTGTTATTGTGTGTTGTTGCAGGAAGGGGGGGTCAGCTGTGGATCAAAGACAAGTGAGTCAGAAGGAACTCAGGGAATTCTTCTGCTGCTTCATTTCTTTTTCTAATAGATTTTAATCATCACATGTTTGATATTTGAAGTTTGTGAAGTTCCTCATTTCGTCTCTGTCTGTTTTCAGTGTCCTGATTACATCTACAGTAGTGTCCAAACAGGAAATGAGCAAAAGGAAAGCAGTGACGTCAGCTATGCATCGGTTGAGTTCAAAAACAAGAAGAAAAGGGGAAGGTAGGAAGAAGTTTAGAAGAACTAAAAAAAAAAAGAAAAAAGAAAAAAGATTTGGAGCAAAAGTATAGTAGAGTAAAGTGTAGTTCTCTGATGACTCGTCCACTGACTCACGTCGTTTCGTTTTGCTTTTGTCAGACGGGAGGAGGAGGGAGATGCCGTCGTCTACGCTGGAGTCGTGACTTGAGGCTGAATTCTCCGAATGTTAAAGTTCACAAGCCGATGAACTGAAACACAATAAACACGATAAACCGATTTATTTCCATTCAGACATTTTAAGTATACTAGTATGTTTGAATATATATACATATATATATCCTTTTACTGATGTAAAAGGCAGATGGAGATAAACAGTTCTTAATATTTGTGATATTTGTGGAGAAGGGGTGTTAGTATATAAGTTGCATCCTTTTCAGACGTGTTCAAGGATTCTGTCATGTTTCTGTGTCTCTTTTATTTAATCAACGTGTTTTGAGTTTCCTGTTTTATTTTGCTACATGTCTTGATTTCCTGTTTATTGGTTTCTCCTCGTGTGATTGGTTGGATCTGTCTCACCTGTGCCCTCCTGTGTATTTATTGCGCTGCCTTCCCTTTGTTCCCTGTTGCGTGGTTGTGTTACTTTCATTCGTCCCCATGTTCCTGTGATTTTTGGCCTTTTGCCGTGTTTTTGAATCTTTTGTGTTTTGGATGTACCTGCCCTCTGCAGCGCCCGCTGTTTTTCTTTTCTTTATTAAATACCGGAGTCTCGCCTCATCTCCTTTTTTGTCCTGCCTTTGGGTCCTTCTTTAAACCTACATCCTGACAGATTCAAGGATTTTTATTTGTCACTCGCAGCCAAACAGAAGTGTGAGATGGAACGAAATGATGCCTTCAGGTCCTACAGTAACTATAATATATAGATACTGAGTAACTAATATATAGAGACAAGTAAAACAGTGTCTAAACAAGATAAATAAGCTAAAAAATATATTTACATAAAAGTAAAACAGCAACAAGCAGCATGGATTGAATTTTCAGGGAAATAAATGTGCAAGTTGTTGCGCAATCACACAGCTCCACCAGAGTTTAACAGCCTCAGCTTCTGGGAAGTGAAAGTGAAGTTAGAAATCTACTTTATTTATTTATTTATTTTTCTATTTTCATTTTAGTTTATTTGCTCATACATATTATTTGCATGCAGGACGTCGTCTGTGGATGAAATGTTTTCTGGTCCTCAGGGTCAAACCGTCCGTCTCTCCACATCTGACATGTATTAAAACCAAACCTTTGGTATTTTTCAGTTTTTGACTGAAGTTCAGACAAAACAAGACGTTTATAGATTCATCTCTTCAGCCTGGATCTAAAGATGGATGAAGCCTCGTTTGTTTCTTGAGGAGCCCGGTGTGGCGGCCATCTTGGCCCGACTCCACCTGACGCCCAGCTAGTTCAACAAGCTAGCAACCTGTCAATCAAACTCAAACGTGGAGCCTCCTGTGGACGTCGGAGGAACTGCAGCTTTTTGGCTTCATTGTTCGGCCCTGGAGGTTGTTGGTTTGTCTCACCTGTCCTCTTTTTGTCTCATTTGTCGTCTTTTTGTCCCCCGTTATCGTCGTCTTTTCTCATTTGTCCTTTTGTTGTAAAGTTTGTCTCGTTTTTCATTGTCTTGTCTCATTTGTTTTTTGTCTCATTTAAAGTCTTGTTGTCTCATCTTGTCTTTTTTGTTGTTTTGTTTTGGCTTTTTGTCTGATTTGTCATGTCTTTGTCTTATTTGTCGTCTTTTTTTATCTCATTTCTGATCTTGTTGTAAAGTTTGTCTCATTTGTCGCCTTGTTGTAAGGTTTATCTCGTCTTTTTGTCTCATTTGTCGTTTATTTGATTTGTTTTTTGTCTCATCTGTCGTCTTTTTGTTTCCTTTTGCCATCGCGTTTTCTCACCTGTCGTCTTATTTCTGATCTTGTCGTAAAGTGTGTCTCGTTTTTCTACGGACAGTTGCCTAATGACTGATGTGAACACACTGATGTTTTTATCTTTTATCATTAGCAACAGTATCGGCCGTTCTTCATACACACAAATGTTCTCACTTACATATAACAAACACACAATTAGACAAAAAGGAACAAAAACTAGACAACGACATCTCCATTATCAGTACTACATTATTTAAGGTGGTGCTGAATATGGACTGAAAAGTGAGTGTGGAAAATGAGTGAAGCGATTTGTAAATCTGTAAAAAATAACATTTCTAAACATAATTTACCAAATGAAATGACCATTCAAATGAATTTATGTGAATGTTTCCAGTCAACGAAACCAAACTCAGAAAATAACCACTGACGGACAGAAATTTGAATTTTAATAGTTTATTTAAAAGTCATATGTATAGAAGGAGTTTGAGGAAGTGAGCTCAGACTGTAGAAGTGACTTGAAATGAGTTGAGGTCGAAAAGAGGGAAGTAGGAGCTTATTTTAACATGTGTCTGTTTGAGACTTGGAAGCAGTGAAGCGTACATTCACTGGCCACTTTATTAGGTACAGTTGTGGTGAAATCATTCTAATATCTCTGCAGTACATCTTGTCCTTATGATGGTTCTGGTTTTCAACATCATTATTAATTAACAGCTGTAGATTGTTATTATGACATCTTGGTCAGTGGCCTCAATAACAGAAGCACTTTAGTGTCTAATTCTAGACAGACTTTAAGGATCCACGAAGGATTTGTTGCACATAATGAATAATAACGTGTGTACATGTGTGCTTTCAAGGATGGTTTCTGTCACTTTGAGTTGTTAATATAATGTTGCTGAATATTCAAGTGTCAGTTTTATGGATAAGTTTCGTTTTAGTTCGTTATTTGGTGCTATGTAAACACCATGTGCAAACACGATGTGACGTAACGGCAACCACCAGTTGCCATGCCAACCGCTTCATAAAGCGGTCTCGTGGGACCTTGAGAGTTATAAAAACTATTTTTTATAAATAAATTCAATATATAATGCAACATTTCTTTGTAGCTACTGGAGGTAAAGTACTGGGCGTAGTATCAATTAAACGAAAACGCGAGTCTGGAGTTACGGTTTATCGATATCTCGGTTGTAAACTCACAAAATGGCGGCGCCAGTATTTCCGGAACAATGGGGTTTCCACTTCCTGTGTCAGAGGTCACCGTTCCTGGCTAAAGATGGCGGCGCCCAACGAGTTGTTTTGCTGGGAAGGAGACTGGGGCTTACCGTCCATCGACACCGACAGTCTGGTGGTTCTGGTGAGTGTCCGTTCACGCCGATACCGGACCGGCCCACCGGCTGCCCTCAGGCGGCCTCTCAGACGCGGAGATGCGGGTAAAAGGGTCCGAGGGGAGCTGCTCTTAGCATTAGCATGCTAACAGCTCAATGGACGACGGTTTGACAGTTGGACTGAAGACAGAGAAACTATTAAATAAATTACAAATAAAGATTATATATATGTGTATTTAAAGTAATAATCACTGAACATGTCATTGTAACTTCACAGAAAAACAGGAGTAAATAAACAACCTTCAGTAATTATTTAGTCGATTAATTGCTGCTTGAATTTAAGTTGTATTTACATTAATTCTGAATTAATTATTTTAACCCATGGGCACTCATTAAAATACTTGGAAATTTAAAATTTCGTAGGAGTACTAGAAATATGTTTTACTTTTGTGATTTATTTATTTATTTATTTTTTAATAGTGCCAAAGTGACCATATGGTTTCTTGCCCCATAAATATATTTTACGAATGTTCACTTTTCTCGGAACTGAAGGACACAGTATAAAGAATCATTAAACATTTAAACAAATTAGAAATAAATGATCAAATAATGAACAATAGAAGTAAACAGATGTGGTTTGAGTTGTGATTTGAAATGAAATCACTGTTTCTGACCTGTTCTCACTTCACCACAAACATCTGTTGAACAGCTTCCTGTGCATTACATTAATTCATGCTGGCCACTTCATTAGGAACACTGCTGTGTTAGTTTCTAAGGAGTTTTTCTGAGAGAGCTGTTCATTAAGCATGTATGTGTACGTGTATTCGTTATTAGTCCTATTTAACTCACAGTCTGTGGGCCAGGTTATAAACCAGGCACATGTTAATGAAAATAATTAACTGTGAACTGAATTAATTAATTAAACACTTGCGTGTTCAGTGAGAGACACTTGTTCCAAAACATGTTTCATCTCCTGAAAACTCAATCTAGTTTAACATTTTAACTCAAACTACGTCCTCCTCAATGATCAACAAGTTAAATTAAAACATTTCTGATGATGTTTCTACATAAACTCAACATAAGAATAGTCACAGGAGGATTTAGATGAGAATACATTCAGTATGGACCTAATGTTTTGGCAGTTGAAGTAAATTAAAACATTTTCTTTCGCCACTATTGTTTTATGTTCTGCTTTTATTTATTAGTGAAGCAGAAAACAAGAGAAAAAATAATAGTTGAGTATTTTTCTGGTTAAATTAATGAATGGTGAGTAATTCTTCATCCCACCACCAGATGGAAGCAGAGTCGCTTTAAACTCCTCTGAGCTGTGATTAGAAGATTATTCAACAAAAGAAAATGAAAAACTAATTGGGAAACAAATAAACAGGTTAATGTATGATGTAGCCTCCCAGCTAATACCAGCTCATCTTGGCTAACTGTAGCTCCTCCTAGCTTCTCAGCTAATAGTAGCTCATCCTAGTGTCTTCGCTAATAGTAGGTCTTCTCAGATAACAGTAGTTCCTCCTAGCCTCTCATCTGATAGTAGTTTACTTAGCCTTCCAGCTAATAGTAGCTCTTCTCAGATATTAGCAGCTCCTCCTAGCCTTACCGCTAACAGTAGCAATAAATGAACAGGTTAATTGATGGTGTAAATGTCTGATGTTTGAGGAGGCGCTTCTTTATCCAATGGACACGCAGTGATTTTTAAACCAGGGGACCACCCAGAATGCTTTGTGGCTGCACACAGACCGGTTTCCATGACTCCTGGAGTGTCTGGTGACGCCGTGGATCCTGCCTCTGAGACCTCTGAGCGATTAAACCTGACTTAAACGTGTTTGTGTTGGACTGAGATCAGACAGCAGAGCAGTGGTTGGAAAAACAAGAAACGTGTCGCTGCTGCTGCTGCTGGTTTTCCAAAAGCCTCTGAAGGAACACGAGTTAAACCGAAATATAAATATCAGCTGTAGAGGTGAGATTATAGGGGACAGAACAGGGGGCGGGGCTTCAGGTGTGCAGACAGGTGAAGTGAAAGTGACCTTGTTATAACTGGTGCTTCTCTTTTAATGGGGACGTGTCTCTCGGTCATTATAGGAGGTTTTTACTGAGGAGCTCACAGCTGGACGGACGCTGTAATGACCGACCGCCTGTAAACGTTACGTAACAGCAGCTTTCTGTTTTAAAGAAGCGTTTTACAGCAGGTTTGTGTCTGCGGACCGTGAACCATTTTTCCCCAAAGAGCCAGATTAATTCTTAAAGGACGGCGTCAGTGTTTATTCATGATCAGTTCTGTGATTATGAATCCGTTTCGTGTTTTTCTTGGGCCTCAGGAATCTTTAGAGCTCAGTTTCCTTGTTTCTGAGAGATCATGTTTTTGGCGTTTGGCAGACGGGTGTGAATACTACAATACCCATGAGTCCTGGCTGCTGTTGTCACGGAGAAGATGTGGTGCCACTGCTGACCCAGAGTTCCTGAGGGTCAAACTTTCATTGAAGTAGCAGAAGTAGTAGTATTATTAAATTTTATAGGACTTCCTAGCCTCCCAGCTAATAGTAGCATTCATAGCCTCAAAGCTAATAGTAGCTCTTCCTAGCCTCCCAGCTAATAGTAGCTCCTCCTAGCCTCCCAGCTAATAGTAGCTCTTCTTAGCCTCCCAGCTAATAGTAGCTCTTCCTAGCCTCCTAGCTAATAATAAGTTTTCCTAGCCTCCCAGCTAATAGTAGCTTTTCCTAGCCTCCCAGCTAATAGTAGCTTTTCCTAGCCTCTCAGCTAATAGTAGCTCTTCCTAGCCTCCCAGCTAATAGTAGCTTTTCCTAGCCTCTCAGCTAATATCAACTCTTCCTAGCCTCCCAGCTAATAGTAGCTCTTCCTAGCCTCCCAGCTAATAGTAGCTTTTCCTAGCCTCTCAGCTAATAGTAGCTCTTCCTAGCCTCCCAGCTAATAGTAGCTCTTCTTAGCCTCCCAGCTAATAGTAGCTCCTCCTAGCCTCCTAGCTAATAATAACTCTTCCTAGCCTCCCAGCTAATAGTAGCTCTTCTTAGCCTCCCAGCTAACCTCTGACTTTTTCAGCTGTTTTTCACTAACACTTGGTCCCACTTGGTTTACGCGTTGTCATTTTATTTTGTTTGTGTTCACCCTCTATCTGGACGTTAGCGGTTTAGCAGCTAAACTGCGATGAGGTCGTCAGACTCTGGTCAAACTGATCCAGCTGTGAGTCGGTTTTCTCCGAGTGGAACAAACGTCTTCACGTTTCTTTAAACTCTGACTTCACGGCTGCACATTTATGAGGAAATTCCTCCTCATTTTTTCTGGTTGTAAAAGTTGAACGAGGCCCTCTGCTTTTATTTTTATTTTTTTTATTATTTCCAGAAGAACTGAGTCATCTCCAACTTTTACTGTAAGAGCGTCCAGCCTGAAACACTGATTCCGTGTTTCATAACCTGAGACGTCTTATCTGCCGTTAACGTGACGTCTTTTAAAGAGTCCGTCTGTGTTTCATCTATTCATCTATAACCTGTTTTGTTTCACTCTTCAGGCCTACGCTCAGTTCGCGGGAGCTCCTCTCAAACTCAGGAAGATCTCAAACCCCTGGAGGAGTCCCAGCGGTGAGACACCTCAGACACCATCACCGCCGCACAACTCGACTGTTCTTCACACTTTAAATAATCTGTATGAACCAAATATTGCTCTAGCTTAGTGACAGTAGCTTAGCTCCGTTTAATGCTCACGTTATCATCTGCCTGTTTCCTCTAGTATAAACGATGATATAGTTCCTGTTTATAGTCTAAATCCATCTGTATAATATGTTCCTAGTAGCTCAGTCATTCACTGTGTATATGTCACTCACCTGTATATATGGTCTCACCTGTACATGGGTTTCCATCTGTTAATATTGTCCGTATGCTCTAAAACCAGCCTGTCCCGTACCTCTTACATCCCACACTATTTATACCACATCACTTCTGGTTAGATGCTAAACTCCCTGTAGTTGCTCTGTACCTGCACATTTGCAATGACAATAAAGTTGAATGTAATCTAATCTAATATCTTCTCCCTTCATAGGTTCTCTTCCCTCTCTGAAGACCAATCAGAAGGAGACTCTGTCCCGGCCCTCTGACATCATCATCCACCTAAGAAAACAGGTAAGCTCCGCCCCCTTCCACAGCAGGTTCTGGGCGACTGAGCTACAAATGACAAAGAAATGATTAAAAACCAGTTTTTGGTTTCAAGGATGAAACTCACGTTTGGTTCAGACCGTAAATGGTGTAAACACGAAGGCACAGCTCAACTAAAGTGAAGGCGACGTTAGTAGAGCTCCCCCTGGTGGCCGGGTGCAGTATAAGTCACAAGCTCCACCCTCTCCATGTAAGTGGGCGGGACTTGGGTCAAACAAAAACACTTAAATACATAGTTGTGAAAAAAATTCGTTATTAAACAAAAACGTCAGTGAGTCTGGAGGAGGTGTGGGCGGGGCATCGATATCGCTGCTCCGCCCTCGGATGTATTGATCAAACTCCAATTTCGCTCCAAGAGATGGTGCCGACCGTATTGCTGCGTAAATAGCGTCAGTTTGGTCAATGAGAGGAAGGGAGACGTGACGTTGTACTGATCAGACGTCCATATTTACGATTCTATATATGATTTATGTGGAGACGTGGCGTCCATATTTATATACAGTCTATGGAGGAGACGTGTTTAGTCCATATTTATATACAGTCTATGGAGGAGACGTGTTTAGTCCATATTTATATACAGTCTATGGAGGAGACGTGTTTAGTCCATATTTATATACAGTCTATGGAGGAGACGTGTTTAGTCCATATTTATATACGGTCTATGGAGGAGACGTGTTTAGTCCATATTTATATACGGTCTATTGAGGAACGTGTTTAGTCCATATTTATATACAGTCTATGGAGACGTGTTTAGTCCATATTTATATACAGTCTATGGAGGAGACGTGTTTAGTCCATATTTATATACAGTCTATGGAGGAGACGTGTTTAGTCCATATTTATATACAGTCTATGGAGACGTGTTTAGTCCATATTTATATACGGTCTATGGAGGAGACGTGTTTAGTCCATATTTATATTTCCTGATTCGATTCAATACTAATTCATTCAGGTTTTGAATTAGTTTTTCTTGGTTTTGAAAGAGACTTTGTTTTCAGAGATTTCCTCCATCTTTAGTCTTTAGTCCAGCTCTTGTCTGTCGTCATAGTTTTTAAAAGAAGTTAAGCTAAGCTAACATTAATCACTAGCGTTAGCTCTTTAACTTCTGTCGTTGCGCAGTCTCCTGAGATTTCTGTTGATAGGATGCAGGACTTTGCAGACGATCCTTCAAATCAAGATTGATTTAAATAAAAACAAACACATAAAGACCTATTATTCACGTGTTGTAAGTCTGCTAAAAAACAAAACCACGTCCCTGTAGCATCAGAACGTCACCTCCTTCTATTTTAATGGCGGTTGGTTTAAAAGCTGCTGAAGATCCAAGAAGTGAAATCACGTGACTAAACATGTTCGCTTCGTGGAAGAAGTCACATCCTGTCACCTGGTGAATAAAAATCAAAGTGGAATAAGTAGATTAGTCTGGAAGCCGGTGCGAACTTCCCGTTTTCTGTCCATGCACCAAAAACACTGTGCAGAGTAAATGAACTCAAACGTTCAGTAGTAGCGTTGGACTCTGATCCGACCGAGCCTGGAGGAAAAGAGTTTCTCTGAGCCGTGTGTCAGAACAGCGTGGTACTGGACCTGTGTTCAAGGCTCCAGCCGACTGGAAAAACTCATTAAACAACAGGAAGCTGCAGACACATTCCACCGGAGCTGATAATTCTCATAAAACCCAGCAGCAGAAAGAAAACTGGGTGAGAGACAGAGAGACCGGATTTACATCTTCACAAATAACTGCTGATTTAGAGCCTCTGGACAAATGGACTGAAATCAGCCCGAGTCAATGATAACTTGGCTTTGTTTTGTTTTTTACAGTATTTGTTTTGATTTGTTTTTTTTTGCCTTATCCTGCACAAACTACTAACTCACTGTCTAGATTTTATAATCTTAGCAGTTATATTATATTTGCCATTTTTAGCAGTTTTAGCTTCCACTCCACAATGCATATACAGAATGTCTTTGTATTTCTATTTTCCTCTGTATAATTTTGTTAGTTCTTTCACATTTGTTATTTGCGTTTTTTTTGTACATATTATTGTCTCATGCAGCGCTAAGGACATTTACCATACGAGGGATAAATAAATAAGTGTCTCTCGTATCTGAAGGTGACATGAGTTCAGATTTACTCAGTGTGTGAAGTAAAGATGTTTCTATTTTAATTAGCATCAGGAGTCTGATTTAATTGTGATGGTAAAGTCGTGTGTGTCGTCCTGTAGAGAGTCTAGAGTTATGCTAACACAAAGCTAACAGTTGTGTCTGTGTGAGAGGAAACACAGCAGGAAACTCAACGTAGAAAGAACCCAGCAGTTTAGAACCAACAACCATGGCACTACCATTAGCATTACCATTAGCATTACCATTAGCATTGTGGGCAAATTTTAGGAAGTGTCCAACTTCTTATTGTTCTTCTTTTTAGATTTAATCAGTTTTTATAATGAGCCTCTTTGCTGTCTTTTCTAGTCCCTTTATGGACATTTTGAGTCTCTTTGAACCTTCATGCTGTGATGCTAACCCCTGCTAAAGGTTGCTAACACCCACTTGGAAGTCTACCTGGCAATACCCATTAGCACTGCGCGTTGTAGGAAGCATCCCACTACTTTGTTGTCTTCTTTTGGGATTTAGTCAGTTTTTATTCTCAGTCTCTTTGTCCAATTCAACTTTATTTACCACCATGCGTGTCATTGTGGTCATTGAGTCTTCTTTATGTCCCTTTTGGGACATTTTTTGTGTCTTTGTGGTTATTTCTAGTCATTAGCATAGGTGTTAGCATCTCCATTAGCATCATGGCCAGATTGTAGCATCAAACTACTTTGTTTTATTTTTGTCAGATTTAGTCTCTGCTGTCGTTTCTGGTCCCTATTTTGAGTCTCTGTCCTTATTTCTAGTCATTAGCATAGGTGTTAGCATCTCCATTAGCATCGTGGCCAAATCCAACTACTGTGTCTTCTTTTTTTGGGATTTGGTGAGTTTTATTATGAGTGTCTTGGTTCCAGTCCCTTTGTGGACATTTTGAGTCCATTGAACCTTTATGCTGTGATGCTAACCTCTGCTAAAGGTTGCTAAAGGTTGCTAACAGCCAGTTGGAGCAGAACGTTCATGGTAACCTCCCTGGTTTAGTTTTATTGGTCTATACGAGCAGTTTCATCTCCCTGCAGGATGAAACTATTTAGCTTTTCAGGAAACGCAGTGACACGTCATTCTATTCAACACAAATCCACATGTTCCTGTAGACGATGTAAACAAACTCAACACTTTAATACAAAAATAGTTTCTTGATGATAATCTACAAACAAAAGGAGCAATCACACGAATGTAAAGAACACATGTGCTTCCATCAGTATTTTTGCAGGAAGCTCTATTGTCTGATACCGATCTCAGGATCTGGATCCAGGATCCGGCTTTTTCTTCAGACCATCTGAGGAAGAATTTAAATGTGAAGCTTCTAGACTCAAGACTAGAAACCTCTAATCTGTTCAGTCAGACTCCAGAAAACAAATATACTGAATATATACTGAACATCGTCCAGAGTTTTTACAAATGTTTCTGACTCTGAAAGAAGAAGAAGAAAATATTAAATAAAGATTTAAAACGGTTTTCAGGCTAAAATGTGATTGTTTCTGTTCGTAGAAACTGTCCATCTTACTACATCTGTACCTATGCTGTAGCTGGACATTTTGAGTCTCTTTTATGTCGATTTTTGGACATTTCAAGGTTCCCGCGGGACATCTCTCGGTCTGTCAGTCCCTTGTTGTTCACTTTGAGTCTCTTTGCAGTTATTGTGAGTCTCTGAGCTCATTTTGAGTCTGTGTGGACATGTTCAGTCTCTTTTATGTCCATTTGTGGACATTTTGAGTCTCTTTTTTGACATTTAGTGTCTCATTTGTTCATTTGTGGACATTTTGAGTTTCCCTCAGTCCCTCGGTCTCCAGGTTCCTTATTGTTCTTTTTGAGTCCCTTTCTGGACATTTTGAGTTTGTTTTGCAGGCATTGGGATCCTCTGAGATTTATTTTGAGTTTCTGCTCATTTCAAGTCTTTCAGGACATGTTGAGTCTTAAGTTTCTTATTGTTTGCTTTGATCTATTTGTGGACATTTTGTGTCTCTGTGCAGGTCTTGTGAACCTCTGTGTGAAGTCATTTCGAGTCTTTCTGTCCCGTTTTGGTTGGTAGGACTCAGTGTGTGGACACTAGATGGTTTAGTCTCTCCTGACCCATATTCTTCTTCTCCAGTGACGTCACTGAGCAGCTGGAAGACATTAGTCTCTGCGGTAGGTTGGACAGGAGAGCTGCTGAAGAAGCTCTGAAGAGAAACTGCTTCACGCTTCACCTTCATTCACATTCAGCTCCTTCAGTCAAACTCCCGCCAACGTCGTCTTCATGTTGTATAATCACTTCCTGTCTCCTCCACAGTCATTGTGAGTCTCTTTGTCTCTTTGACTCACAACTGTCCTGCATCCATTTCATGTCCACTGTGAGTTTTGTTCTGTAATTTGTCTCCTCGTTGTTTATTTGTGGTTGTTTTGTGTCTCTTTGAAAATTTCACTTCCTCTTTTTCATCCTTGGTTTAAAAGCCTCTGTTGTTGTTGTTGCATCACTTGAGTCTTGTGGACATTTTGAGTTTATTATGTCTATTTCTGGACATTTGTGGTCGGTTATGTCTCTTTGTGGACATTATTGGTCTATTTGTGGGCATTTTGAGTCTCTTTGTGGACATTATTGGTGTCTTTATAGACATTGTGAGTCTCTTAGTGGAGATTATTGTTTTTTTGTGGACACTTAAGTGTCTTTTACGTCCCTTTGTGGTCTGTATTAGTCTTCTTGTGGACATTTTCAGTATTTTTCTAAATATTTTAGGCTTATTTCCAGACATTCTGAGTGTCTTTCTTGACGCCTTTTTCCTCATTGATGTAATTTTCTCTCTGCTCTGTTCATTCTGAGCCAGAGGCCTCTTATATTTTCCTTCCACGCCGTGTTCCTTCAGTAGGTTCCTCAGTTCTCTGTACAGCTGCTGTCAGGAACATGTAAACAGGCCATAAACCCTCAACACACACCAACACACAAACACACACCTCCAGCTTCACTTTGTTTCCGTACGACATGAAACATTTAGAAACGGCAGCAGAAGGACTTATACAACAAAAACTACAGCAGGTCTTCACTGAAGTCGATCACGTCTCAACAAGACTTATCTTATTGTCTTACTTTTCCAGAAATTCAATGCAGACTACGACCTCTCTGCTAAGGAAGGAGCCGACAGTCTGGCCTTCATCTCTCTGATGGAGGAGAAACTCATGCCGGCTCTGGTGAGACTTTATTCTGACTCCACTTTCTCTAGAAATGTTCCTGGATCTGTTCTTTGATCCGTTTCTGTTCATGAATCTAAATCTGTTCCCGTTTCTTTTCCTGAATCTGTTCCTGAATTTGTTTCTTAATCAGTTTTTGTTCCTTAATCTGTTTCTGATTCTGTTTCTAAATTTACATCTGAATCTCAATCTAAATCTGTCCCCGTATCTGTCTCTGCTTCTGAATCTGTTTCTGTTCGTGAATCTAAATCTGAATCTGAAACTGAATCTTAATCTGTTCCTGCTTCATTTCCTGAATCTGTTCCTGAATCAGTTTTTCTTCCCGAATCTGTTTCTGATTCTTATTCTGTTTCTGTTTCAAAATCTAAATCTGAAAAATCAACATCCGAATCTGTTTTTGATTCTGATTCTGTTTAAAAATCTAAATCTGAATCAACATCTGAATTTGTTTCTCGAATTTGTTTCTGCTTCTGTACCTGTTTGTGTTTCTGTTCCAGAATCTAAATCGGAATCAGAATTAATTTCTGCTCCTGTTTCTGATTCTGTTCCAGAACCTGTTCCTGAGTTAGTTTTTGTTCCTGAATCTAAATCTGAATCTGGTTCTGTTTCTTAATCTGAATCTAAATCTGTTCCTGTATCTTTCCCTGAATCGGTTCTTAAATCTGTTCTTGAATCTCTTCTTGTCCTGCTTCTGAATCTGTTTGTGTTTCTGTTCCTAAATCTAAATCTGAATTCGATTCTGTTCCTGAATCAATATCAGTTTCTGTTTCTTTTACCAAACCTGTTCCTGAATCTGTCTCTGAATCCCTGTCCTGACCTCTGACCCCTGCAGATCTACACGTTCTGGATCGAGCCTAAGAACTATGTGGACGTGACCCGGCGCTGGTACGCCGAGCACATGCCGTTCCCTCTGAACTTCTTCATGCCCGGACGGATGCAAGGACGCCAGCTGGAAAAGCTGCGACTGCTGCGAGGAGACGAGAGTCTGGAGGCCGGAGAGGAGCTGGAGAAGGAGGTGAGGACTCGACCTACTTCCTGCGTCCAGGTCACATGACTGGTCACATGGTTCTATCGTGATTCTACCTTTATTCGCTGCCGTTCTCCATCTTCCCTTTATTTGCTTTAGTTATTTCATCTTTCATCTCTTTACTTCAGCCCTGTCCTTTCGTGCTCCCCCTCTTCATCTTCTCAAAATTTAAATTATAGAACGTTCTGGTAGAAGTTCCTCAACAAAGAGAAGAAGAAGGGACCAGTCCAGTCTGTGGCTATTTCTCCCTTTTTCCCTTTATTCTTTCTCTTGTCTTTGCTTCTTCTTTTGCTTCTTCAGCTCTGTCCATCTCCTCTTTCTTCTTACTTTCTTCATTTCCTGCTGAACATTGAACCACTTGTTCTTGTTCTTAGAAACGTGAATAAAGTGAAGTAGAGTCAAACCCGAGAGCATCAGATGTTCAACCAAACCACAGAAGTTCAGGTTCCCTCCGGGTTCCCCCTCGGAGGAACTGGTGAACATGAGCGACGGGAGTTTTCCAGTCGGCGTGTGGATTTAGTTTCCATGTGTTCAGGCTGCTGGAGCGGTCGGAGCAAAATGTAGAGAGGAAGGAAAACTTTCTCCTGTGGAAAAACTGCTCTGGTGGAACAGTCGGTCCGGTTTACACAAAGGTTGGAGGTCACACTGCGTTCAGGCGACAGACGTCTCGTTCATGAAAACCTTCAGACGGTCGACTCGTCAGGAGCAAATGAGTGAAAGTAGTAGTTAAAAAAAGTACTTTTCTAAAACAGTAAAAGTTTCCAAACCTTTGCCCCGTCCTCTGGTGTTTGGATCAGATGACTCCAACAGCAAAATCCCTGAATGTGAACATTAGAAAAGATCCAACATTAGCTGCATTTCCATTTCAGTTTTTGCAAAATAAAAACAATTCCGAGTTCTGAAAGTCCAGTTTCTGTTTGTACGTGTTTCCATTGTACGGTGTTATGTGAATGAGCGGTAACTTTTAAATTCAGCTTAAAATACAAGTTTTTTATATGTACATCAGATGGTATCAGTGATAATTCATTGGACAGACTGAGTCAAAAACAATATTAATCCAAATTATCCATTTCCATCCAAAAAAAAAAAAATATGCACTTGTCCAGCAAAGTAGTGGTGACACAATCAGCCCAAAACTTTTTCTTTGAAAACAGATATTAAGACGTCAAAATCGGTATAAATAATAAATAATTAATAATTGCCATATCGATACTTTTTCCCCTTATCAGAACTGGAAGCTGCCTGGACTAGGGTTAGGTTTACGGTTGGGGTTGGATTCACTGGACTAAAACAAAGAGATATGACAACAGAAATGAATCGCTGTTGTACTTAGTCTGGAACCTGTGAGTCGGAATTGAATCGATTCAGGAAATACCTAAAATCTCCTCACCGGTGCGATTGTGGACACTCCTGCAGGAGAACATGTTCAATTCAATTCACAGCTGGTGGGAAATTAACCTTTAATTTGCTAAAAATGAATCGTAGCTCTAGAGTTTCCTTTATAGTGTTTTTTGGAGCTTTCAACCACAAGGTCTCGGTGATGAACTTCAGTAATTAATGTATCAAAACTTTAAATGCTCAGAATAATCCAGATGGTTCCTGTGGCGTCTTGTTTTTCATTACTTCACCATTAATTTCCCAGAGTCTCCAGACTCAGGATAGTGACCTCGGCCTGGCCTCTGTTTCTAAGGGATGCAGAGAGGAATTTGTATGATCTGTTGGCTCATTAGCTTTAGCAGCTTGGTGGAGGAGGTATGCACGGTTCAAAGGTCATAAAACTTATCACAGAAAAAGAGAAAGTGGAAACTTTCAGTTAAAGGACTTGGTTAAAGAAAGTTTCTGGTCTCAGCTTAAAAAGACGATGAACACGTTTGTCATTCTTGACCTTTCAGTACCACCATCATGTAAAGTTTAGCACAGGCTTCCCCGCTGGTCATGGACCTTTGACCTTATCCATGTTAGTTCTCTGCTTTACCGTCCACGGTGTAATTTAAGGGTCGCCCTCAGATCTGTCATACATCATCCACAGTAGTAAAACGAAGGCGCTAAACTCGGCACAGCTGTGTACACGCTGAGAAGACGAGCAATGAGCTCTAGTAACTTGAAAGAATGTTGGAAGAACCTGCTCTGGTGCAACTCTCGATGAAGGCAACAAGGCAACAAACTCACCAACAAGGCCTTAAGACATATCTACATTTGGTTTATCAGGAGTATTAGTAGCAGCACAAACTCCAAATACATTTTGTTTTAAATGTCAGACAGAAGTTGGTGATCTTACTCATGGTTTCATGTAAACAACAGCTTTCTAAACAAGAGCTAAGAGCTAATGGAAGATAACACCTAGGAAAAGACTTAGCGATAGCTGCAGTCATTGACCGGACGTTGCTGAACTCATTTCTGTCTCAGTATTTAACGCCGTGCGTCGTGTTGGTTAAATTACGATGCTACATAAGTTGAGCTGTTCCAGTTTCTTCCCGTGAAGTGAAGTCTTTCCTCCTTCACGTCTTCCTTGTCGTCACCTGATGTGAACGATGTGCTTCGCGTAAAGATTCTTCTTCTTCCGTTTTATGGCGGTTGGCCTTTTTAGATGCGTTACCGCCACCGACTGGACGTAAAGATTCTGCATGAAAAATATCGATAACACAAAGGCCGATGATATCAATGAACTGAACTAGTTGGAGCCCATCTCTAGACATCACTGTGGTGGAGGTTAATCTTACTGGGCTCCAACGTGAATATTGTACAATAAGATACAATCATCACACTTAAAACAGAAAAAAATCTAACAAAACTGACAAAATTAACGTATTGAGTCATTTGCGCACAGATCCAACGTTTGCACAGTTTTTTGTTTAGTTGCTGCATCGTAGTCTTTGAGGAAGGTTAGTGGGTTAGTGGGTTAGAGGTTAGGGTGTTAGGAGGTTAGGTGTTAGGAGGTTAGGGTGTTAGGGGATTAGGTTTCTATCCTGTGTTTGTGCTGCATGTGTTAGAACTGAAAATAAAGTTGACTTGTCTTGATCTGTAAAAATACACACATTAATGTAAAAAAACACAGAAATGATGTTAATAATGTTTAATGTTCTTTTAAATAAATACACAAATAATAAATTAGACTTGTACTCAGAGTTTTTTGGTCCCGTTGTCTTCATGCTGCTCTGGGACCTTTCAGACCTGGTTCTGAGTTGTTGTTGATGGTTTTTAAATAAATTTGAACGTCTGAACTGAGCGTGTCGTGTTTGTGTTGTTGTCTTGTTGTCGTTTTCCAGTTGTACCGTGATGCTGCAGAGTGCATGAACCTGCTCTCCCAGCGACTCGGGACGCACAAGTTCTTCTTCGGAGACTCGTGAGTTCCTCCTCATTGTTAACTGAAGCCGGACTCTGTGGCCCTTGAACCTGAAACCTTGTCCCCCCGCAGGCCGTCATCCCTGGACGCCTACGTCTTCGGCCACTTGGCGCCCGTCCTCAAGTCCAAACTGCCCAACGGGAAACTGCAGCAGCATCTGAAATCCCTCGACAACCTGACAAACTTCTGCACCAACATCCTGCTTCTCTACTTTCCCCGGGACGGCCGAGGTGAGTCACAACCACCCCCCCTCATTTGTTTCAAAGCCAAACATTTGTCTTCAAACAACATTTTTTACCTCTGAGATTATTTGGAGCCAAACTGAGCGTCGACAGGTCGTCTCGTTTGTTTTTAGTTTTAGGACGACGATGAACTGAAAGAGAGGAGACGGACATGTTTTATGTCTTTTAGACAGAAGAAGAAGGAGGAGGATGAGACCAGAGCTCATATTTATATTTACACGTTATCATTTTTAACGCAGCTCGTTAGATTCTGGTGTCGTTACGTCAGTGGATCATTTAAAATCTGGATCCATTTACTTCTTCTTCCTCTTATACTTAGTTCTCTTCTTCTTCTTCTTGCTCTTCATCCTATTCTTCTTCTTCTTCTCCTTCTGCTCTTTTTCTATCTTCATCCTTTTCCTCCTTTTCTTTGTTCTGTTCTTCTTTCTCCTCCTCCTTCTTCTTCTTCTTCTTCTTCCCCTCATACAGATATTATTAGCATGTGGGCGGAGCTAGTTCTTTTTCTATTGAAGATGCCGTCAACAAACTTCACTTCTTCACATTTTATTTCTATTTATTTACTATATTTCTGTATTTATTTCCATTTCTACTTATTTATGTTCATCTCCTCAGAGAGCACCAGTCAGAAGACGTCGCCCCAGCCCGAGGACTTCGACCACGTCCCCAACAAGCGTCGGAAGCAGTTCCTGTCGGCGCTGGTGGCTCTGGGAGCCATGCTGAGCTACGCCCTGGTCACCGGGATGGTGTCCATCCACCACGTCCAGCAGGAGGCGCTGGAGGAGCCGCCGGACCTCCAGGACATCCACGACCATGAGGAGGAGGGAGACGGCTGAGGACGGACGGACGGACGGACGGACGGATGGATGGATGGACTCTTTGTGGACGGACGTAGAGGTGTTTGAAAATGAAGACGGAGACGAGCAGAATGAGTATTTAACCAGAGGAGGATGTAGACGATGAGAGATGAGAATAAAACGCTGGAAAGACCTGCTGCTTCTCTACGTTATTCTTTTAATGACTCCTCCTCCTTTATCCCCCCTTCTCTACTTCTTTGTCTTTCTCCTCCTCCTCCTCCTCTTCTCTGTTAATTAGTGGATCAGCTGATTCATTCATTCATTAGGTTTCATTTAAAACCAGTTGTGAATCAAGTTTTTTCTTCAGACTTGAATGTTTTTGGTTTTTATTGAATCTCAGTCTCCTCCCGTTCTGACCGGGTCTGGACCCCAGAGACCAACAGCTGCACTGACGCCACCGCACAGGAATCCCTGACCCCCCCGACACACACACACACACACACACACACACACACACACACACACACACACACACACCCTCCTCCTACTACCTCCTAACTCCCCCTCCTTCTCTCCTTCTACCTCCTCCTCCCCTTCTTATTCTTCTTACGTCTCCTCCTCTTCTCTCCCCCCTCCACTGTTAATGAGCTGATCTGGAAGCAGTTTCAGACCACAGAGCTGAGGAGGAGAAGGAGGAGGAGGAGGAGGAAGGAGGTGGAAGGAGGTGGAGGTGCTGTTAAAATGCAGGTTTCCATGGCAACGCTCCAGCAAATCAGAAAACAAACCAAAGTGTTGGAGGAGTCAGAAGTTAAACATCAGATCAGTTGTGGTGGACGAGCTCCAGCATAGACCGCATATAAACATGGACGCCCTGGTCAGTACGGTCGGAGGGCGGAGCCACAATTATCGATGCCCCGCCCACACTTTCTCCTACAGTGTCAAATAACGAACTACAAATGAAACTAATGTAAAAAAAACTGACACTTCATCAGCATCGTATTAATGACAGAAACCATCCCAAACATTATGTGAAGAGTTTCTTAGTGTTTCAGTTTGGCCCAAGTCCCGCCCACTAACATGAAGGAGGCGGAGCTTATGACCTGTACTGCAGCCTCCAGCCACCAGGGGGAGCTCTACTTGCTTTAGCTTCACCTTCTTCAACTTCTTCCTCTAACTTCCTGGAAGCTTTTCTCTTCATCGTTTAAAAAATCTTTTCTGATTGAGGAGAGTTGGAGGAATTGTTATAAGATCAGAAAATAATTAACTGACACTGATGTTTAATCAGAAGTGAAATGAAAGTTGCTCGGTCGCTTTTATGGGCATGAAGGTAATTAAAGATGTAAAGCAAAAAAAAGAGAGAAAGAAACGAGGGGGAGAGTTTATAGAAGAGATCTTTTAAATAAAGTTTATATAAATTTATAAACGTATTTACACACTTAGAGTGAATGGATGTTTAATAAAAGAAACAAGAATAAATCCTGGACAATCTTCTTTCCTAATTATTAAAAAATAAATGAAAAGATTTTCTGTTTTTTAAATCATCTCAACATCGTCAACTTCTTTCTTTCTTTCTTTCTTTCTTTCTTTCTTTCTTTCTTTCTTTCTTTCTTTGTGAACCTCTCTCTCCCTGGGTCGCGCGCTTTAGTCTATCACATGCACGAGCATCTCGGAGGCGAGCTGAGCGCGGCCTCGTGAGTTCCGTCCTCCGGTCCTCTCTCTCTCTCCCTCCCTCTCTCCCCCGCTCACCGCGGCTGTTTGTCGGTGTGGATCCGGACTCTTCTCCCGGTTCTTGTCCCGGTTTAACTTGAGGCGCTTCGGTTCCTCCTGCTCCTCCTGCTCCTCCGGTTCCTCCTGCTCCTCTGGTTCCTCCTGCTCCTCTCCGCCTCCCTGGAGTATTTTTCTTGACCCGGTTCTGGTGCTTCCTCCGGTCCAGGATGTCTTGGAGTCTGGTCTCGGTCCCGGTTCTTCTTTCACTCATCTGCGCTCAGCTCACCGCGGGAGTCCCGGACGGACCGGACGTCCAAGGTAACGGGACCGAGCCACAGTTTAAATGACTAATCTGACTTTTTACTACAGTGGTAATTAATTAATGAATCAATTAGTTAATAAGAATCATCAATAATTAAAGAAAACTATAATAATGATAACTTGGGTTTTGTCTTTTCATCTTTTTAAGTGAATAAAACTAATTATAAGTTATAGAATAAGTTCTATAATAGGATTTACAGAATAAAACAATATATTGTAGTTAATTATATTACAGATTATTTACAGCTGTAATTCTGTGATTAATTATAATTAAATCCTTTAAAAAACTGTTCACATCTGCAGAGAGGAAAGTTCTACTAAATCTTTATTTTATATATTTTTTTTTTTCCAAAACCAAATGGTCCCAAATGAAACCACATGTACAGTCTGCTGTGGTTCTGCATTATTATTCTAATTATTTTTAGACCTGATCCTGGAGCAGGTCCAGGTCTGACAGGTTGTAAACGTGAAGGTCGAAGGAAACGTTCTGGAAAATGTTTTCACTGCAGCTTTTTTTATTTTTTTCCAGAAGTTGAAAAGAATCGTTTTAGAATAAAGTCGATGAAGGTTTTCATCAACGTCTTCATAGATTTTAAAGCCCAGGAGCTGCTTCCTGCAGCGCCCCCTGGCGACCAGTGGGGTTATTACACGCAGCAATCAGCCAAAACATTATGACCACTGTGAAGTTGAATGTTTTATTGTCAGAGGTGATGTTAGACCAGAACATCCGTTCCCATGGTTCTGGTCTGTAGTGGATCAGAACGGATCCAGAGTCAGGGTTCTGGACCAAGGGTCATTGGTTCTGACCCGTCTGGAGTCTCAGAGCAGTCAGGGTCCATGCTGACCTCTGACCCCTGATGGAAGCTCAGAACTGGACCAGGGAGACCTGGAGGACGGAGGTTCTGGTTCTGATGGATCTAACCTGGCGGTTGTCGTTGTATTTATTCATAAAAATTATCCAAAACGTCAACGCATTTTCACACAAATCTTGAAACCACACAAAGACATTAACAACAGAAATATCAGATAAGAAAGAAAATATTATTTATCAGAACCTGTTCTAGTTTCTGCTCCAAAATCCACTGACAGGAGAAACTCTGAAGGGTGGTCATAATGTTGTGGCTGAACAGGAAGTGACGGATTGATCAGCTGTTGTTCTTCTTCTTTGGTGGTGTTTGTGTCCAGATGCATCACACAGTAATTTCAGTTTCATGACAGTTTTTAAAGCTCTGATGTGCAGATTTAACTGAACATATGTGGAACTAGTGACGTTAGTTTTCCAGAAATATTTACAGGCAAAGATTCGGTTCAAAAAGGTTCAAAAAAACAGTTGTTTCTGAGCTTTAAGCTCACACTTAAATAAATCCTTGAGAAACTGAAGAGAGACGAAGGAGAGGTTGAACTTTCAGTTCAGGAACAGTGCTAACGCTAAGCTAACTAGGCTCCTGGTTTAGGAACTTATGAGGAAACATTGACGCATCATTGAGTTCTGTGAAATTCATCCAATTAGACGTTGAATCTGAATATTTAGAGCACAGGTGTCAAACACACGACCCACAAGGACAAAAGCTACAGAGGAGAGTAAACAAATTCACAGAAAATAACTTTATTCCTAATTTATCCACTATTTTACTCAGAGAAGTGAACAGAACCCGACACTGAGACCCAGAACTAAAGCGCTGACATTTCTTTTATTATTTTTTTATAAAATGTAAACATTCTCCTGATTTACTTGTATTCTTTGCTCTGAAACATCTGGAAGAAGGCTGGAGTTGTCATTACTTGTAGGTTGTTATTAGGCTGATATGTTACGGTATTTGTCTGGTTTAGATCAAACTCCTGGTTTAGAGGAACTATCTTCCTCTGGGGGACGGAGACGAGTCTGAGCTCTGAGGAAAGACGAGTTTATAGAAATCTAAACATTACGGATGATATAAATATATAAAACTCATTAATGTTAATCTCTATTGTCCCCTCAGTGATTGACGTGTTGGGCCTCCAGGACCCGAAGCAGACGGTCGCAGCCGTGGAGAAGCTGTCGGCCGGTCTGAGCGCGCTCAGTGACGTCTACGTGGTGTCGACGTTCCGGCTGCCGGCGAAGCTCGGCGGCGTCCTGCTCGGCCTCTACAGCAAACAGGACAACAGGAAGTACGTGGAGGTCGCCATCATGGGGAAGATCAACAAAGGTTGGTGAACGTCTTTTTTTCCGGTTGTGTGGCTCCTCCCACAAGTCTTATCATGTCTACTTCCTGGTTTTGGAGTTTATTAGCTCCTCCCTCAGTAGTTTCCTCTGTGTGTTTATGCATCGATTCCTCTGGGTTCATGTAGCGGATCTTCATTCAGTCCCACCAACAACAACACTACTGAACAGAATCTAAAGGCTGCAGCCAAGTAGAGCTCCCCCTGGTGGCTGACTGCAGTATAGGTCATAAGCTCCACCCCCTCCATGTTAGTGGGCGGGACTTGAGCCGAAACTAAAACACTAAAATGCACATATCACATATTATTTCAAGGATGGTTTCTGTCATTTCGGGTCGTTAATATAACGTTGATGAATGTTCATGTGTTGTTTTAGTTTGTTATTTGACGCTATAGAAACAGGACGTGACATAATGGTGACCACCAGTTGCCATGGCAACCACTCCATAAAGAGATCCCGTGGGACCGTGAGAGTTGTAAAAACTATTTTTAAAAATAAGTTCAGTGTACAGCGTAAATAAGTAGAGTGTTAGTGTGAGTGCACCTGTCCAGGGTGGACCCCGCCCCTCGCCCGATGACTGCTGGGATGGGCTCTAGCAACCCCACGACCCTAGTGAGGATAAAAGATAGTAGAAAATGAGATGACATGAATTCAGTGTATAATCCATCATTTCCTTGTAGCTGGTGGAGATGGAGCAGAGCGTAGTGTGGGGGGGGCATCGATATCGTGGTTTGATGTTCGATCTCAATGTTGTCAAGACGGCGCCGCCAGTATGCCCGGGAAAATAGTATCAGTTTGGTCAATGAGAGGAAGTGGCGACGTGGCGTCCATATTTATATACGGTCTATGGAGGAGACGTGTTTAGTCCATATTTATATACGGTCTATGTAGAGACGTGTTTAGTCCATATTTATATACGGTCTATGGAGGAGACGTGTTTAGTCCATATTTATATACAGTCTATGGAGGAGACGTGTTTAGTCCATATTTATATACGGTCTATGGAGGAGACGTGTTTAGTCCATATTTATATACGGTCTATGGAGGAGACGTGTTTAGTCCATATTTATATACAGTCTTTGCTTAGAACTCACCACCTTCATGCTGTGATGCTAACCGCTGCTAAATGTCGCTAAATCTACCTGGTTTCATTTTAAAGGTCCATATGAGCAGAAACACACTGTGCTGACATGCTAGTCGTTAGCATCACCATTAGCATCTACTCTGGAGCCTCTTAGTTTTTTTTCTCCTGATCTACAACTTTATTCTCTTTCTCCTTCTTCTGTGGTTTTTCTGTGGCTGCTGCCCTCTGACTAATGTCAGACTTCTCTCAGAGTCTCTGTTTAATGAATTTCATCATTTGAGTCGTTTAGTTTTGGGCTTTTTCGGGAAACACTGGGACACGTTGATGTATCAGACGCAAACCAACGTATTTAAGTTGAACCGGTCCTGACTCGGATCAGGTTTTCAGTTTCCACCAACCACACAGGACTGTCTCTGGAGTCCTGTTGGACAGGAACAGGGAGCATCGTCATCCATCATCCACGGACTCCTTTCTGTAAATGAACCTGAACCTTTCCCGCTTTGAGGCCGGGGCTTCGGGGTCGTGTGGGTCACTGAAGAACAGATTCTTGTGGTGATGTGATGTTTCCACCGAGGGAAACATCCAAACCACAAACCTCCAGGTCTGATCTGGAACTGTTCAACGCGTCCGCTGCGTCATCGCGACACATCCGAGAGGGAAACTCTGAGACGAGGAACTTTAAAAACGTGATGAATGAAGCTTCGTGTTTCAGGCTCTCAACAGGAATCTGGTTCTGGCTTCGCTGCTCGTTTTATAACATTCTTCATCTGGATAATTACAGACTGAGTTCAGGCTGCAGCTGCTCTGACGACATCGTCACTATGATCAGACCCAGCTTTTAATAAAGTGTCTGTGTTTTGGTTTCGGTGCGATCTCTGACCTCTGGACGGAGGAGAAGAGTTCAACATTAGTCTCTCCTCCTTCGTTACATGTGAGATGGGACTAGTTTCAGCAGCGGATGGATCCGCGCTGACGTTCTGCTACTGGCAGGTTTAGTCTCTGCAGTCGCGTCGTCAGGATGTTTGATCGTTCCTGTTTCTTTCTGCTAATGTAACGTTGTTTACAACTGAAAAGATGTTTAATTGATCTAAAGGATCCACCAGCTGTGACCAACACATGAAATCCACATGACAACTACAGTCACTTAACAATGAGAATCTAAAAGCAGAAAAACATTATTATCGATGTAAACTTCACAACATCTACGGAGAAAAAGCAAACAACTAAACAGATATTTCTAAAAACAATCTAAAACATGTGTTCACACTAGCGTTTAATTAGCTTTAATTAACTTTTAATTATCTTTAAACTCCACCTGGCTCCTCCTGCGCTACTGATTCCGCGCTGTTGCATTATATGTTTTAATGAACTTGTATTTATTTATTCTTTTATTACCGTTTGCTCTGCTCTGATACGACAGCAACAGTTTTTATTCTCTTTCCTTCATGGTCATGTTTTAAAATGCTCTTATGTTCCGTTTATTGTTGTTTTTATTGTGAAGCACTTTGAGGCTGCAGTGTTTATTATTATATGATATTATTATATTCTAAAATAAAGTTTATTATTAGTAGTAGTTGCAGCATGTTTCAGCAAGTAAAATCCTAAAACAGTAGAAACTGTGAGAAAATAAAAAGTAAAAACATGTTAATCCTAAAGTAAAGACAAGCAGGAATGTTGCACGAGGCTGTGGTTCCTGGTGTTTACGTGTTTCCATTTGTTTCCAGGATTGTTTAGAGTTTAATGCTCTGAGCTGGAAGTGCTGCTCTACTGTATGAATGTCTGTATGTACACAGACTAAGTCGGGCCGGGTCCGGTCATGGCCGGTGTTCTGGAGTAAGCGGAGTAAAGGCTCCGCCCACTGTTACAGATAACACAGCGTTCAGAAAGATTCAGACACAGAGTAGTTCTCAGTATCAGGACTGAACCCAAAACTGAGACTGTTCCCGAGGAGAAACCACACAACAAACAAACAAACAAACAAATAAACAAATAAATAAACAGTGGTGGCCCAAGTCTAGTTTCACCCCTTCCTCTAACAGCCTGTTAGTCTTTCTCAATATTTTAACTTTTTTCTCAATATTATATTTTGACTAATCGTATTTCGGCTTTTTTTCCTGAACACTGTATTTTTTTCTGAAAGTGAATGATGAAATAAAAATCTGCTCCTCTCATTTCCTCCCTCGCTGTGGCTCTGAAAATCTTCAGTAACTCTGAGTGTTTGTTTCGACTTTTTCTAACAACGTAAAGAACTTTTGAAGTAAAGTTCATATTTTTTCTGTTATATCCCGACATAACTCAGTGGTTTTTTTACGTTGCCAGTTTCAGCTGCAGCCTGAGGAAATAAAACCGTGGAAAACAAGACACAAACAGCCCATCATTACCAACAGGACTGCGGGTGGAGTGGAGGGTTTATTAGAAGCAGCCAGTTTTTACAGGAAGTGTAGCTGAGCCTCGGTTCCACTCAGTTTTTTCCATGTTGTCATCCTGAGTCGCCCAGAAACTGTCGCCTGGCCTGAAGTCTCTGCTCTGACGGGGAGAAGATGAACAGATGAGG